>NW_006409091.1:431641-434325 GCF_000296735.1 Chrysochloris asiatica
TGGACTTGTCTGCCATGTAGCTAGCTCTCAGTATATGGACACGTTGGACACATCTGCCATGTAGCTAGAACTCTGTATATGCAAATGTTGCACTACACTGCCATGTTGCTAGCTCTCTGTATATAGACAAGTTGGATTCATCTGCCTTTTATTTAAATCTCTGTACACAGAAATGTTGCACTACCCTGTCATTTAGATAGCTCTCTATATATGGACATTTTGGACTTGTCTGCCATGTAGGTGACTCTCAGTATATGCACACATTGGACACATCTGCCATGTAGTTAATAGCCTGAATAAGGACAAGTTAGAATGCTCTGCCATGTAGCTATCTCTCAGTGTATGTACACGTTGGACTCATCTGCCAGGTAGGTAGAACTCTGTGTATGGAGCTAGCTCTCAGTATAGGACACGTTGGACACATCTGCCATGTAGCTCGAATAATATGTATGGAAATGTTGTACTACTCTGTAATGCAGCTATCTCTCTCTATATAGATACATTGGACTCTTCTGCCCAGTAAGTAGAACTCTGTATATGGAAATTTTGAACTACAATGTCTTGTAGCTAGCCCTCTGTATGTGGACATTTTGGACTCGTCTGCCACGTAGCTATCTCTCTGAACATGGATATGTTGGACTGATCTGCCAAGTGGTTAGCTCTCTGAATATGAACATATTGGACTTTTCTGCCATATAGCTAGCTCTCAGTATATGAACACATTGGACATATCTGCCTTGTAGCTAGTACCCTGAATATGGACATGTTGGACTGCTCTGACATGTAGCTAGCTCTCAGTATATGGACACGTTGGACACAGCTGCCATGTACCTAGAACTCTGTATATGGAAATGTTGCACTACCCTAGCAGGAAATTAGATCTCTATATATAGACAGGTTGGACTCATCTGCCTACTAGCTAGAAATCTGTATATGGAAATGTTGCACTATCCTGACATGTATCTAGCTCTCTGTATATAGACAAGTTGGACTCATCTGCCTTGTAGCTAGAACTCTGTATATGGAAATGTTGAACAACCCTGCCATGAATCTAGCTCTCTGTATATGAACATATTGGACTTGTCTGCAATGTAGTTGGCTCTCAGTATATGGAAACTTTGAATACATCTGCCATCTAGCTACTACCCTGAATATGGACATGTTGGATTGCTCTGCCATATAGTAAGCTCTCAGTTTATTGACAAGTTGGAAACATCTGCCAAGTACCTAGAACTCTGTATATAGAAATGTTGCACAACTCTGCCATGTAGCTAGCTCTCTGTGTATGGATATGTTGAATTGATCTGCCAAGTAAGTTGTTCTCTGTATATGAACTTATTGGATTTGTATGCCATATAGTTAGCCCTCAGTATACGGAAACGTGTACACATCTGCCATTCAGCTAGAACTCTGAATACGTACATGTTGGAGTATTCTGTCATGTAGCTTGCTCTCTGTATATAAACAATTTGGTCTCATATGCCTTGTAGCTAGAACTCTGTATATAGAAATGTTGCCCTAGTTTGCCATGTAGTTAGCTCTCTAAATATGGTCATTGTGGACTCGTCTGCCATGTAGCTAACTCTCTGTATGGATATGTTGGATTGATCTGCCAAGTCGGTAGCTCTCTGTTTATGGACATTTTGGAGTTTTCTGCCATGTAGGTGGCTCTCAGTGTAGGGACATGTTGGACACATCTGCCATGTAGCTAGTACCCTGAATATGGAATTATTGGATTATTCTGCATTGTAGCTAGCTCTCAATATATAGACAAGTGGGACACATCTGCCATGTAGCTAGAACTCTGTATATGGAAATGTTGCACTATTCTGTCATGTAGCTAGCTCTCTGTATATAGAAAAGGTGGACTCATCTGCGTTGTAGCTAGATTTCTGTATATGGAAATGTTGGAAACCCTGCCATGAAGCTAGGTCTCTGTATATGGATATTTTGGACTCGTCTGCCATGAAAATAGCTATCTGTACATTGATATGTTGGACTCAACTGCCAAGTAGCTAGATCTCTGTATATGGACATATTGGACTTGTCTGCCATGTAGCTAGCTCTCAGTATATGGACACGTTGGACAAATCTGCCAGGTAGCTAGAAATCTGTATATGGTAATGTTGCACTATTCTGCCATGTAACTAGCTCTCTCTATATAGACAAGTTGTACTCATCTGCCTTGTAGCTAGAACTCTGAATATGGAAATGTTCCACTACCTTGCCATATAGCTAGCTCTCTGTATATGCACATTGTGGACTCGTCTGCCATGTAGCTAGCTCTCTGTACATGGATATTTTGGACTGATCTGCCAAGTAGATAGCCCTCTGTATATGAACATATTGAACTTGTATGTCATGTAGTTAACTCCAAGTATATGGACTTGTTGGACTAATCTGCCATGTAGCCAGTACCCAGTATATGGACATGTTGAACTACTCAGCCATGTAGCAAGCTCTCAGAATATGGACACGTTGGGCACATCTAAAATGTAGCTATAACTCTGAATATAGAAATGTTGCACTACTCTTCCATGTATCTAGCTCTCTGTAGATAGACAAGTTAGACTCATCTGCATTGTAGCTAGAATTCTGTATATGGAAATGTTGCACTACACAGCCATGTAACTAACTCTCAGAATATGGTCAATTTGGACTCGTCTGCTATATGGCTAGCTCTC
>NW_006409091.1:436651-438239 GCF_000296735.1 Chrysochloris asiatica
TGTACCTAGATCTCAGCATATGGACACATTGCACACATCTGCCATGTATCTAGAACTCTGTATATGGAAATGTTGCACTCTCCTGCCATGTAACAAGATTTCTGTATATGGACATTTTGGACTCGTCTGCCATGTAGCTACCTCTCTGTACATGGATAAGCTGGACTGATCTGCCAAGTAGGTGGCTCTCTGTATATGACCATATTGGAATTTTATGCCATTTAGGAAGCTCTCAATATATTGACACCTTGTACACATCTGCCATGTATCTAGAACTATGTATATGGAAATGTTGCACTACCCTGCCATGTAGCTAGCTCTCTGTATATGGACCTTTTGGACTCATGTGCCATGTAGCTAGCTCTCTATACATGGATACGTAACACTGATCTGTGAAGTAGGTAGCTCTCTGTTTATGAACATATTGGACTTGTCTGCCATGTAGCTAGTTTTCATTTTATGGACATGTTGGACTGCTCTGCCATGTAGCTAGCTCTCAGTGTATGGACACGTTGGACACATCTGCCATATACATAGAACACTGTATATGGAAATATTGCACTACTCTGCCATGTAGCTATCTCTCAATATATAGACATGTTGGACACATCTGCCATGTAGCTCGAACTCTGTATATGGAAGTGTTGCACTACTCTGCCATGTAGCTAGCTCTCTGTATATAGACAAGATGGAATCATCTGCCTTGTACCTAGAACTGTGTATATGGAAATGTTGCACTAGCCTGCCATGTAGCTAGCTCTCTGTATATGGACATTTTGTGCTCGTCTGCCATGTAGCTAGATCCCTGTACATGGATATTTTTGGATGATCTGCCACGTAGTTAGCCCTCTGTATATGAACATAGTGTACTGTCTGTCATGTAGCTAGCTCTCAGTATATAGTCACGTTGGACACATCTGCCATGTGGCTAGAACACTATATATGGAAATATTGAACTACACTGCCCTATAGATAGCTCTCTGTATATAGACAAGCTGGATTCATCTGCCTTTTTTAAAAACTCTGTATATGGAAATGTTGCACTATCCTGTCATGTAGGAAGCTCTCAGTATATGTTTCACTACCCTGCCATGTAACTAGTTCTCTGTGTATCAACATTTTAAACTCGTCTGCCATGTAGCTACCTGTCTGTACATGGATATGTTGGACTGATCTGCCAAGTAGGTAGCTCTCTGTATAGGGACATATTGGACTTATCTGCCATGTAGGTGACTGTCAGTATATGGACATGTTGGACTGCTCTGCCATGTAGCTAGCTCTCGGTGTATTGACACGTAGGACTCATCTTCCTTGTACCTAGAGCTCTGGATACGGAAATGTTGCACTTTCCTGCCATGTAGCTAGCTCTCGGTATATGGATAACTTGGACTCATCTGCCTTGTAGCTAGCCCTCTAAATATACACATGCTGGACTATTATGCTCTGTAGCTAACTCTCATTATATGGACATGTTGGACATATCTGTAATGATTCCAGTACTCTGTATATGAACTTTATGGACTCGTCTACCATGTAACTAACTCTCTGTACATGGATATGTTGGCCTGATATGCCAAGTAGGTAGCTC
>NW_006409091.1:438339-438997 GCF_000296735.1 Chrysochloris asiatica
CCAGTACTCTGTATATGAACTTTATGGACTCGTCTACCATGTAACTAACTCTCTGTACATGGATATGTTGGCCTGATATGCCAAGTAGGTAGCTCACTGTATACGAACATATTGAACTTCTGTGCCATGTAGCTAGCTCTCGGTATATGGAAAAGTTGTGCACATCTGCCACGTAGCTAGAACTCTGAATATGGACACGTTGGAGTACTCTGCCATGTAGCTAGCTCTCTTTATATAGACAAATTGGACTCATATGCCTTGTATATATACAATTTGGACTCATATGCCTTGTAGCTAGAACTCTGTATATGTAAATGTTGCCCTACCTTGCCATGTAGTTAGCTCTCTGTATATGGACATTGTGGACTTGTCTGCCATGTAGCGAACTCTCTGTACATGGATATGTTGGACTGATCTGCCAAGTCGTTAATTCTCTGTATATGAACATATTGGACTTTTCTGCCATGTAGGTGGCTCTCAGTACATGGACAAGTTGGACACATCGTCCATGTAGCTAGTACCCTGAATATGGACAAGTTGGACTACAGTGCCATGTAGCAAGCTCTCAATATATAGACATGTTGGACACATCTGCCATGTAGCTAGAACTCTGTATATGGAAATGTTGCACTACTCTGCCATGTAGCTAGCTCTCTGT
>NW_006409091.1:439097-439721 GCF_000296735.1 Chrysochloris asiatica
CTCAATATATAGACATGTTGGACACATCTGCCATGTAGCTAGAACTCTGTATATGGAAATGTTGCACTACTCTGCCATGTAGCTAGCTCTCTGTGCATGAATATGTTGAACTGACCTGCTAAGAAGGTCTCTGTATACAGATAAGTTGTACTCATCTGCCTTGTAGCTAGAACTCTGAATATGGAAATGTTGCACTATCTTACCATGTAGCTAGCTCTCTGTATATAGACAGTTTGGACTTGTCTGTCATGTAGCTAGCTCTCTGTACATGGATATGTTGGACTGATTTGCCAAGTAGGTAGTCTTCAGTATGTGAACATTTTGGACTTGTCTGCCATGTAGCTAGCTCTCAGGATATGGACCCAATGGACTGATCTGTCAAGTAGTTAGTGCTCTATATATGAATATATTGAAGTTGTTTACCATGTAGCCAGCTCTCAGTATATGGACACGTTGGACACATCTGCCAAGTTGCTAGAATTCTGTATATGGAAATATTGCACTCCCCTGCCATGTAGTTAGATCTCCGTATATAGACAAGTTGGACTCAACTCATCTGCCTTGTAGCTAGAACTCTGTATTTGAAAATGCTGCACTACCATGCAATGTAGCTAGATCTCTGTA
>NW_006409091.1:439828-441252 GCF_000296735.1 Chrysochloris asiatica
GATAGCTCTCAGTACATGGACACGTTGGACACATCTGCCATGTAGCTAGAACTCTGTATATGGAAATGTTGCACTACCCTGCCATGTACCTGGTTGTCTGTATATGGACACGTTGGACACATCTGCCATGTAGCTAGAACTCTGTATATGGAAATGTTGCACTACCCTGCCATTTAGCTAGCTTTCTGTATATGGACATTTGGACTCGTCTGCCATGAAGCTAAATATCTGTACATGAATATGTTACTCTGATCTGCCAAGAAGTTAGCTCTCTGGATATGAACATATTGGACTTGTCTACCATGTAGGACACATCTGCCATGTCATAGTACCCTTAATATGGGCATGTTGGACTACACTGCAAAGTAGCTAGCCCTCCTTATATGGACACGTTTGACATATCTGCCAAGTTGCTAGAACTCTGTATATGGAAATATTACACTACCCTGCCATGTAGTTAGATCCCTCTATATAGAGAGGTTGGACTCATCTGCCTAGTAGCTTGTTGTTGTTAAGTGCCGTCGAGTTGGTTCCGACCCATAGCGACCCTGTACAGTGTTTCCAAGGGTGTAAATCTTTACGGGAGTAAAAAGCCTCATCTTTCTCCCGCAGAGCGGCTGGTAGTTTTGAACCGCTGACCTTAAGGTTCGCAACCCGATTCGTAACCACTACGCTACCAGAGCTCTGTATATGGAAATGTTGCACTACCCTGCCGTTTAGCTAGCTCTCTGTACGTGGACATTTTGGACTCGTCTGCCATGAACCTAAATACCTGTACATGGATATGTTACACTGATCTGCCAAGAAGTTAGCTCTCTGGATATGAACATATTGGACTTGTCTTCCATATAGGTGGCTCTCAGTATATGGACACGTTGGACACATCTGCCATGTAGCTAGTACGCTGAATATGGACATGTTGGACTTCTCTGCCATTTAGCTCGCTCTCAGTGTATGAACATGTTGGACACATCTGCCATGTACCTACAACTCTGTGTATGGAAATGTTGCACTACCCTACCAGGCCATTAGATCTCTATATATAGACAGGTTGGACTCATCTGCCTAGTAGCTAGAAATCTGTATATGGAAATGTTGCACTACCCTGCCATGTAGTTATCTCTCTGTATATGGACATTATGGATTTGTCTGCCATGTAGCTAGCTCTCTTTAAATGGATATGTTGGACTGATCTGCCAAGTAGGTTGCTCTCTGTATATGAACATATTGGACTTGCCTTCTATGTAGGTGGCTGTCAGTATATGGACATGTTGGACTGCTCTGCCATGTAGCTAGCTCTCGGTGTATGGACACGTTGGATTCATCTGCCTTGTACCTAGAACTCTGGATATGGAAATGTTGCACTTCCCTGCCTTGTATCTAGCTCTCTGTATATGGATAAGTTGCACTCATCTGCCTTGTAG
>NW_006409091.1:441477-444758 GCF_000296735.1 Chrysochloris asiatica
CTAGCTCTCGGTATATGGAAAAGTTGTACACATCTGACATGTAGCTAGAACTCTGAATATGGACACGTTGGATATTCTGCGATGTAGCTAGCTCTCTGTATATAGACAATTTGGACTCATATGCCTTGTAGCTAGAACTCTGTATATGGAAATGTTGCACTACACTGTCATGTAGCAAGCTCTCTGTATATGGACATTTTGGACTCGTCTGCCATGTAGCTAGCTCTCTGTACATGAATATGTTGGAATTATCTGCCAAGACTGTTGCTCTCTGTGTATGAACATATTGGACTTGTATGCCATGAAGGTAGCTCTTAATACATGGGCACCTAGTACACACCTGCCATGTATCTAGAACTCTGTATATGGAAATTTTGCACTACCTTTCCATGTAGCTAGCTCTCTGTATATGGACATTTTGGACACGTGTGCCATGCAGCTAGCTCTCTATACATGGATATGTTACATTGATCTGCGATGTAGGTAGCTCTCTGTTTATGGACATATTGGACTTGTTTGCCATGTAGCTAGTTTTCAGTATGTGGACAGGTTGGACGCATCTGCCATGTAGTTAGTACTCTATATATGGACATGTTGGACTGTTCTGCCATGTAGCTAGCTCTCAGTGTATGTACACGTTGGACACATCTGTCATATACCTAGAACCCTGTATATATAAATGTTGCACTACTCTGCCATGTAGCTAGCTCTCAGTATATGGACACGTTGGACACATCTTCCATGTAGCTCAAACTTTGTATATGGGAATGTTGCACTACCCTGCCATGTAGCTAACTCTCTGTATATAGAAACTTGGACTCATCTACTTTGTAGCTAGAATTCTGTATATGGAAATGTTGCACAACCATGCCAAGTAGCTAGCTTTCTGTATATGGACATTTTGGACTTGTCTTCCACATAGCTATCTCTCTGTACATGGATATGTTGGACTGATCTGCGAAGTAGTTAACTCTCTGTATATGAAAATATTGGACTTGTCTGCCATGTCAGTAGTTCTCAGTATATGGAAACGTTGGACATATCTGCCACGTAGCTAGCACACTGAATATGGACAAGTTGGACTACTCTGCCAAGTAGCTAGTCCTCAGTATATAGACACATTGGAAACATCTGCCAAGTTCCTTGAATTCTGTATATGAACATATTGAACTTCTGTGCCTAGCTAGCTCTCGGTATATAGACAAGTTGTACACATCTGCCATGTAGCTAGCTCTAGGTATATGGAAAAGTTGTACACATCTGACATGTAGCTAGAACTCTGAATATGGACACGTTGGAGTACTCTGCCATGTAGCTAGCTCTCTGTATATAGACAATTTGGACTCATATGCCTTGTAGCTAGAACTCTGTATATGGAAATATTGCCCTACCTTGCCATGTAGCTAGCTTTGAGTATATGGACACTTAGGACTCATTTGCCATGTAGCTAACTTTCTATACATGGGTATGTTGGACTGACCTGCCAAGTAGGTAGCTCTCTGTATATAAACATACTGGACTTGTTTGCCATGTAGTGAGCTCTCAGTATATGGACACGTTGGACACATCTGTCATGTAGCTAGAACTCTGAATATGTACATGTTGGAGTACTCTGCCATGTAGCTATCTCTCTGTATATAGACTAATTGTTCTTATCTCCTTGTAGCTAGAACTCTGTATATTGAAATGCTGCCCTACCTTGACATGTAGTTAGCTCTCTGTATATGGACATTGTGGACTCATCTGAAATGTAGCTAACTCTCTGTACATGGATATGATGGACTGATCTGCTAAGTCGTTAGCTTTCTGTATATGAACATAATGGACTTTTTTGCCATGTGGATGGCTCTCAGTACATGGACAAGTTGGACACATCTTCCATATAGCTAGTACCCTGTATATGGAAATGTTGCACTACTCTGTGATATAGCTAGTTCTCTGTATATAGACAAGTTATACTCATCTGCCGTGTAGCTAGAAGTCTGAATATGAAAATGTTGCACTATCTTGCCATGTAGCTAGCTCTCTGTATATGGACATTTTGGACTCGTCTGCCATGTAGCTACCTCTCTGTACATGGATATGTTGGACTGATCTGCCATGTAGCTACTACCCTGAGTATGGACATATTGGACTGCTCTGCCATGTAGCTACCGCTCAGTGTATGGACACGTTGAACACATCTGCCATGTACCTAGAACTCTGTATATGGAAATGTTGCACTAGTCTGCCATGTAGCTAGCTCTCGGTGCATGGATATGTTGGACTTATATGCCAAGTAGGTAGCCTTCAGTATGTGAACTTATTGGACTTGTCTGCCCTGTAACTAGTTCTCAGAATATGGACATGTTGGATTAATCTGCCATGTAGCTAGTACCCTGTATATGAACATGTTGAACAATTATGCTATGCAACTAGCTGTCAGTATATGGACACAGTGGACACATATGAAATGTGGCTTTAACTCTGAATATGGAAATGTTGCACTACTCTTCCATGTAGTTAACTTTCTGTATGTAGACAAGTTGGACTCATCTGCCTTGTAGCTAGACTCTGTATATCGAAATTTTGCACTACACAGCCATGTAGCTAGCTCTCAGTATATGTTCATTTTGGACTCGTCTACCATGTGGCTAGCTCTCTGTACATGGATATTTTGTATTGATCTGCCAAGTAGATAGCTCTCTGTATATGAATTTATTGGACTTTTCTGCCGTGTAGCTAGCTCTCAGGATATGTACACGATGGACTAATCTGCCAAGTATCTAGTACCCTGTATATGAACATGTTGAACTACTCTGTAATGTAGCTAGCTCTCATTATATGGACACGTTGGACAAATCTGCCATATAGCTAGAAACCTGAATATGGATATGTTGGAGTACCCTGCCATGTAGCTAGCTCTCTGTATACGGCCATTTTGGACTCGTCTGCCATGTAGCTACCTCTCTTTACATGGCAATGTTGGACTGATCTGCAAAGTAGGAAGCTCTCTGTATATAAACATGTTTGACTTGTTTGCCCTGTCGGTGGCACTCAGTATATGGACACGTTTGACTCATCTGCCATGTAGCTAGTAACCTGTATATGGACATAATGGACTCATCTGCCATGTAGCCAGCTCTCTATGTATGAAGCTAGCTCTCAGTATATGAACACATTGGACAAATCTGTCATGTAGGTAGAACTCTGTATATGGAAATGTTGCACTACCCTGCCATGTAGCTAGCTCTCTGTATATAGACAAGTTGGACTCATCTGCCTTGTAGTTAGAACTCTGT
>NW_006409091.1:444858-452536 GCF_000296735.1 Chrysochloris asiatica
GTTGGACTCATCTGCCTTGTAGTTAGAACTCTGTATATTGAAATGTTGCACTACCCTACCTTGTAGTTAGCTCTCTGTATATAGACAAGTTGGACCCATCTGCCTTGTACCTAGAACTCTGCTTATGGAAATGTTGCACTACCCTGCCATACAGCTTGCTCTCTGTATATAGATATTTTGCACTCATCTGCTATGTAGCTAGCTCTCAGTATATGGATATGTTGGACTGATCTGCCATGTAGCTAGAACGCTCTATATGGACATGTTGGACTGCTCTACCATATAGCTAGCTTTCTGTATGTAGAGAAATTGGACTCATCTGCCTTGTAGCTAGAACTCTGTATTTAGAAATGGTGCACTACCCTGCCATCTAGCTAGCTCTCTGTATATGGACATGTTGGATTTGCATGCCATGTAGATAGCTCTCTGTACAAGTATATGTTGGACTGATCTGCCAAGTAGGTAGCTCTCTGTGTATGAACATATTAGACTGATATGTTAAGTAACTAGCTCTCATTGTATGGACATGTTGGACACATATGCCATGTACCCAGAACTCTGTATATGGAAATGTTGCACTACCCTGCCATGTAGCTTGCTCTCTGTGTATGGATATTTTGCACTCGTCTGCTATGTAGCTAGCTCTCTGTACATGGATATGTTGGACTGATCTTACAATTAGGTAGCTCTCTGTATATGAACATATTGGAATTGTCTGCCATGTAGCTAGTTGTTAATATATGGCCACGTTGAAAACATCTGCCATGTAGGTAGAACTCTGTATATTGAAATGTTGCACAAGACTGACATGAAGCTATTTCTCTGTATATAGACAAGTTGGACTCATCTGTCTTGTAGCAAGAACTCTTTATATGGAAATGTTGCACTACCCTGCCATGTAGCTAGCTCTCTGTATATGAATAAGTTACACTATTCTTCAAAGTAGTTAGTGATCTGTATATGAACATATTGAACTGTCTGCCATATAGCTAGCTCTCAGTATATGGATATGTTGGACTGATCTGCCATGTAGTTAGGATGCTCTATATGGACATGTTGGACTGCTCTACCATGTAGCTAGCTTTCAGTATATGGACTCATTGGAAACATCTGCCATATAACTAGAAACCTGAATATGGACATGTTGGAGTGCTGCGCCATGCATCTACCTCTCTGTATATAGACAGTTTGTAATCATCTGCCTTTTAGCTAAAACTCTGAATATGGAAATGATGCACTATCCTGCCATGTAGCTTGCTCACTTTATATGGACATGTTGGAATCATCTGCCATGTAGCTAGCTCCTTGTATGTGGACATGTTGAACTTATCTGTCATGTTGCTTGCTCACTTTATATGGACATGTTGGAATCATCTGCCATGTAGCTAGCTCCTTGTATGTGGACATGTTGAACTTATCTGTCATGTTGCTTGCTCACTTTATATGGACATTTTGGACTCGTCTGCCATGTAGGTAGCTCTCTGTAAATGGATACGTTAGAGTGATCTGTCAGGTAGGTAGCTCTCAATATATGAACATATAGCAGTTGTCTGCCCTGTAGGTGTCTCTCAGTATATGGACACGTTGGACACATCTGCCATTTAGCTACTACCCTGAATATGGACATGTTGTACTACTCTGCCATGTAGCTAGCCCTCAGTATATGGACACCTTGGACACATCTACCATGTGGCTCGAACTCTGTATATGGAAATGTTGCAGTACTCTGCCCTGTAGCTAGCTCTCTGTATATAGTAAAGTTGGACTCATCTGCCTTGTAGCTAGAACACTTTATTTAGAAATGGCGTACTACCCTGCCATCTAGCTAGCTCCCTATATATGGACATGTTGGACTCGCATGCCATGTAGATAGCTCTCTGTACGTGGATTTGTTGGAATGATCTTCCAAGTAGGTAGCTCTCTGTATATGAACATCTTGGACTGATCTGCCATGTAACTAGCTCTCTGTATATAGGCACGTTGGACTCATCGGTCTTGTACCTAGAACTCTGTACATGGAACTGTTGTACTACCCTGCCATGTAGCTTTCTCTCTGTATATGGACATTTTGGACTCGTCTGCCACGTACTAGCTTTCTATACATAGATATGTTGGACTGATGTGCTAAGTAGTTTGATCTCTTTTATGAACATATTGGACTTATCTGCCATGTAGCTAGCTCTCAGTAAATGGACACGTTGGACATATCTGCCATGTAGCTAGAACACTGTATATGGAAATGTTGCACTACGATGCCATGTAGCTAGCTCTCTGTTAATAGACAAGTTGGACTCATCTGCCTTGTAGTTAGAATTCTGTATATGGAAATGTTGCACTGCTCTGCCATGTAGCTAGCTCTCTGTATATGGACATTTTGGATTCGTCTGCCATGTACTTAGTTCTCTATACATGGATATGTTACACTGATCTGTGAAGTAGGTATTTCTCTGTATATGAACATATTGGATTGTTTGCAATGTAGCTAGCTCTCAGTATATGGATATGTTGTACTGATCTGCCAATTAGGTAGCTCTCTGTACATGGATAAGTTGGACTGATCTGCCATGTAGGTAGCTCTCTGTATATGAACATACTGGACTTGCCTGCCATGTAGCTAGCTCTCAATATATGGATACGTTGGACACATCTGCCAAGGAGCTAGAACTCTGTATATAGAAGAGTTGCATTACTCTGCCATGTAGCTAACTCTCTCTATATGGACATTTTGGACTCGTCTGCCATGTAGCTAGCTCTCTGTTCATGGATATGTTGGACTCAACTGACAAGTAGGTAGCTCTCTGTATATGAACATATTGGACTTGTCTGCCATGTAGCTAGCTCTCAGTATATGGACACATCACCCATGTAGCTAGAATTCTGTATATTGAAAAGTTGCACTACTATGCCATGTAGCTAGCTCTCTCTATATAGAGAAGTTGGACTCATCTGCCTAGTAGCTAGATCTTTGTACATTGAAATGGTGCACTGTCCTGCCATCTAGCTAGCTCTCTATATATGGACAATTTGGACTTGTCAGTCATAAAACTAGCTCTCTGTACATGGATATGTTGGATTGATCTTCCAAGTAAGTAGCTCTCTGTATATGGACATTTTGCACTCGTCTGTCTGGTAGCTAGCTCTCTGTACATGGATATGTTGGACAGATCTGCCAATTAATTAGCTCTCTGTATATGAACATATTGGAATTGTCTGCCATGTAGTTATTTGTCAGTATATGGACATGTTGGACACATCTGCCATGTAGCTAGAAATCTGTATATTGAAATGTTGCCCTAGACTGTCATGTAGCTAGCTCTCTGTATATAGACAAGCTGGATTCATCTGTCTTGTAGTGAGAATTCTGTACATGGAAATGTTGCTTTATCCTGCCATGTAGTTAGATGTCTTCATATGGACATTTTGGACTCATCTGCCATGTAGTCTCTCTGTATATGGATATGTTAGAAAGATCTATCAAGCAGGGAGCTCTCTGTATATGAACATATTGGACTTGTCTGCCCTGTAGGTGGCTGTTATTATATGGACATTTTTGGTCATATCTGCCATGTAGTTACTATTCTGAATGTGGACAAATTGGTCTACTCTGCCATGTAGCTATCTCTCAGTATATGTACACGTTGGACACATGTGCTATGTGGCTCAAATTCTGTATATGGAAATGTTGCACTACTCTGCCATGTAGCTAGCTCTCTCTATATGGACATTTTGGACTCATTTGCCATATAGATAGCTCTATGTACATGGATATGTTAAAGTCATCTGTCAAGAATTTGCTATCCATATATGAACATATAAGACTTTTCTGCCCTGTAGTTGGCTATCAGTATATGTACACTTTGGACACATCTGCCATGTAGCTACTACGCTGAATATGGACATGTTGGACTACTCTGCCATGTAGCTATCTCTCAGTATATGGACAGGTTGGACACATCTTCCATGTAGCTTGAACTTTGTATATTGAAATGTTGCACTACTCTGCCGTGTTGCTAGCTCTCTGTATATAGAGAAGTTGGACTCATCTGCCTTGTAGCTAGAACTTTGTACATAGAAATGGTGCACTACCCTGACATCTAGCTAGATCTCTGTATATGGACATTTTGGAATCACATGCGATATAGATAGCTCTCTGTACTTGGATATTTTGGACTGATCTGCCAAGTAAGTAGCTCCCTGTATATGAACATATTGGACTTGTCTGCCCTGTAGGTGGCTCTCAGTATATGGACACGTTGGAAATATCTGCCATGTAGCTACTACCCTGAATATGGACATGTTGGACTACTCTGCCATGTCGCTATCTCTCAGTATATGGACACGTTTGACACATTTGCCATATAGCTCGAACTCTGTATATAGAAATATTGTACTACTCTGCCATATAGCTAGCTCTCTGTATATAGACAATTTAAACTTATCTGCCTTGAATCTAGAAATTCTGTATATGGAAATATTGCACTACCCTGCCATGTGGCTAGCTCTCTGTATATGGAAATTTGGTCTCGCTTGCCATGTAGCTAGCTCTCTGTACATGGATATGTTGGACTGATCTGCCAAGTAGGTAGCTCTATGTATATGAACATATTGAAATTGTCTGCCATGTAGCTAGCTATCTGCCATGTAGCTGGAATTCTGTATATTGAAATGTTGCACTAGACTGACATGTAGCTAACTCTCTGTATATAGGCAAGCTGGACTCTTCTGTCATGTAGCGAGAACTCTGTATATGGAAATGTTGCACTACCATGGCATGTAGTTAGCTATCTGCATATGGACATTTTGGACTCATCTGCCATATAGCTAGCTCTCTGTATATAGATATGTTACACTGATCTGCGAAGTAGTTAGCTCTCTGTATATGAACATATTGAACTGTCTGCCATGTAGCTAGCTCTCAGTATATGGACACATTGGACACGACTGCCATGTAGCTAGAACTCTGTATATAGAAATGTTGCACTACGATGCCATGTAGCTAGCTATCTGTATATAGACGAGTTGGACTTATCTGCCTTGTAGCTAGAACCCTGTGTATGGAAATTTTGCACTGCCTTACCATGTAGCTAGCTCTCTGTATATGGACATTTTTGACTCCTCTGTTATGAAGCTAGCTCTCTGTACTTGGATATGTTACACTGATCTGCGAAGCAGGTAGTTCTGTGTATATCAACATATTGGCCTTCCTGCAATTTTGCTAATTCTCAGTATATGTATATGTTGGACTTATCTGCCATGTAGCTAGTACCATGTATATTGACATGTTGGACTACTCTTCCATGTAAGTAGCTCTCAGTATATGGACATGTTGGAAACATCTGCCATATAGCTAGGAACCTGAATATGCACACATTGGAGTACTCTGCCATGCAGCTAGCTCTTTGTATATAGACAATTTGTACTCATCTGTCTTGTAGCAAGAACTCTGTATATGGAAATTTTGTACTACCCGGCCATGTAGCTTGCTCTCTGTATATTGACATTTTCAACTCTACTGCCATGTAGCTAGCTCTCTGTACATGGATATGTTAGACGGATCTGTCAAGTAGGTAGCTCTCTCTGTATGAACATATAGGAATTTTCTGCTCTGTAGGTGTCTCTCAGTATATGGACACATTGTACACATCAACAATGTAGCTAATTCCCTGAATATGGACATGTTGGACAACTCTGCCATGTAGCTAGCTCTCTGTATTTAGAGAAGTTAGACTCATCTGCCTTGTAGCTAGAGCTCTGTGTATAGAAATGGTGCACTACCCTGCCATTTAGCTAGCACTCTGTATATGGACATTTTGGACTCACATGCCATGTAGCTAGCTCTCTGTACAAGTATATATTTGACTGATCTGCCATCTAGGAAGCATATTGGTCTTGTCTGCCCTGTCGGTGGCTCTCAGTATATGGACATGTTGGACTCATCTGCCATGTAGCTAGTAACCTGTATATGGACACATTGGACTGATCTGCCATGTAACTTGCTCTCTTTGTATGAACACATTGGACACATCTACCATGTACCTAGAACTGTTTACATGGAAATGTTGCACTACCCTGCCATGTAGCTAGCTCTCTGTATATAGACAAGTTGGACTCATCTGCCTTGTACCTAGAACACTGTACATGAAAATGTTGCACTACCTTGCCATGCAGCTTGCTTTCTGTATATGGACATTTTGCACTCGTCTGCTGAGTAGATAGCTCTCTGTACATGGATCTATTGTACGGATCTGCCAAGAAGGTAGCTTTCTGTATATTATCATATTGGAATTGTCTGCCACATAGCTAGTTGTCATTATATGGACACGTTGGACACATCTGACATGTAGCCAGAACTCTGTATATTGAAATGTTGCACTAGACTGCCATGTAGCTAGCTCTCTGTATATAGACAAGCAGTACTCATATGTCTTGTAGTGAGAACTCTGTATATGGAAATGTTGCACTACCCTGCCATGTAGCTAGCTCTCTGTGTATGGGCATTTTGGACACCTCTACCATGTAGCTAGCACTCTTTATATGATTATGTTACACTGATCTGCGAAGTAGTTAGCTCTCTGTATATGAACATATTGAACTTCTGTGTCCTGTAGGTGGCTCTCCGTAGATGGACATGTTGGACATATTTGCCATGTAGCTACTACCCTGAATATGGACATGTTGGACTACACTGCCATGTCCCTATCTCACAGTATATGGATATGTTGGACACATCTGCCATGTAGCTTGAGCTCTGTATGTAACTAGCTCTCAGCAAATGGACATGTTGGACTGCTCTACCATGTAGCTAGCTCTCAGTATATGGACTTGTTGGAAACATCTGCCATATAGCTTGAAACTTGAATATGGACATGTTGGTGTACTCTGCCATGTAGATAGCTCTCTGTATATAGACAATTTGTACTCATCTGCATTGTAGCAAGAACTCTGTACATGGAAATTTTGCACTACCCTGCCATGTAGCTTGCTCTCTGTACATGGATATGTAAGGCTGATCTGCCAAGTAGGTAGTTCTCTGTATATGAACAAACTGAACTTCTGTGTCCTGTAGGTGGCTCTCCGTAGATGGACATGTTGGACTACACTGCCATGTCCCTATCTCACAGTATATGGATATGTTGGAAACATCTGCCATGTAGCTTGAGCTCTGTATATGGAAACGTTGCACTACTCTGCCTTATAGCTAGCTCTGTGTATATAGAGAAGTTGGACTCATCTGCCTTGTACCTAAAACTTTGTATTTAGAAATGGTGCACTACCCTGCCATCTAGTTAGCTCTCTGTATATGGACATATTGGAATTGCATGCCATGTAGATAGCTCTCTGTACATGGATACGTAAGACTGATCTGCCAAGTAGGTAGCTCTCTGGCGTGTAACTAGCTCGCATTGTATGGACACGTTGGATACATTTGCCATGTACCTAGAACTCTGTATATCAAAATGCTGCACTATCCTGCCATGTAGCTAGCTCTCAGTACCTGGACAGTTTGTACTCATCTGCCATGTAGCTAGCTCTCTGTATATGGACATTTGGGATGCCTCTGCCATGTAGGTAGCTCTCTGTATATGAACATATTGCACTTGTCTGCCATGAAGCTAGATCTCTGCGTATAGACATGTTAGACTCATCAACCATGTAGACAGCTCTCTCTGTATGAACA
>NW_006409092.1:0-28322 GCF_000296735.1 Chrysochloris asiatica
ATGGATATGTTGGACTGATCTGCCAAGTAGGTAGTTCTCTGTATATGAACATATTTGTCTTCTCTGACATGTAGCTAACTCTCAATATAAGGACACGTTGGACACATCTGCCATGTAGCTAGAACTCTGTATATGGAAATATCGCACTACTTTGCTATGTAGGTAACTCTCTGTATATAGACAAGTTGGACACATCTGCCTTGTAGCTAGAACTCTGTATATGGAAATGTTGCACTGCTCAGCCATAAAGCTAGCTCTCTGTATATGGACATTTAAGACACATCTGCCATGTACCTAGTTCCCTGTACAAGGATATGTTGGACGAATCTGTCAAGTAGGTAGCTCTCTGTATATGAACATATTGAACTTGTATGCCATGTAGCTAACTCTCAGTATATGGACACGTTGGACACATCTTCCATATAGCTAGATCTCTGTATATTTAAATGTTGCACTACTTAGCCATGTAGCTAGCTCTCTATGAGTACATAGACGAGTTGTACTCATCTGCTTTGTAGCTCGAACTCTATACATGGATATGTTGGACTGATCTCCCATGGAGATAGCTCTCTGTATATGAACATATTTGACTTGTATGCTATGTAGGTAGCTCTCAGTATATGGACACATTGGACACATCTTCCATGTAGCTATAACTCTGTATATGGAAATGTTGCACTATCCTGTCCTGTAGCTATCTCTTTGTATATGGACATTTTGGACTCATCTGACATGTAGCAAGCTCTCTGTGCATGAAAATTTGACTAATCTGCCATGTAGATAACTCTCAGTATATGGACACATTGGACACATCTCCCATATAGCTGAAACTCTGTATATTAAAATGATGCACAACCTTGCCATGTAGCTAACTCTCTGTATATGGACATTTTGGACTCGTCTGACATCTAGCTGGCTCTCTGTGCATGGATATGTTGCACAGATCTGCAAGTAGGTAGCTCTCTGTATATGAACATATTGGAATTGTCTGCCATGTAGCTAGCTCTCAGTATATAGACATGTTTGACTCATCTGCCATGTAGATAGTACCCTGAATATGGACATGTTGGACTACTCTGCTTGTAGCTAGCTCTCAGTATATAGAGACATTGAACACAAATGCCATGTAGCTAGAACTCTGTATATGGAAAAGTTGCACTAACCTACCATGTAGCAAGCTCTCTGTATATGAACTTATTGAGCTTGTCTGCCATGTAGTTGGCTTTCATTATAGGGGCATGTTGGACTCTTCTCCCATAGAGCTAGTAACCTCTATATGGACATGGATATGTTGGATTGATCTCCCAAGGAGATAGCTCTCTGTATATGAACATATTTGACTTGTCTGCTATGTAGGTAGCTCTCAGTATATGGACACATTGGACACATCTTCCATGTAGCTATAACTCTGTTGCCCTACTCTGTCATGTAGCTAGCTCTCTGTATCTAATCAAGTTGGACTCATCTGTCATGTAGCTTAAAATCTGTATATGGAAATGATGCACTACTCTGCCATGTAGCTAGCTCTCTGTATATAGACATGTTGGACTCTTCTGCCTTGTAGCTAGTACCCTGTTTATGGAAATTTTGGACAATACTGCCATGTAGCTAGCTCTCAGTATATGGATACTTTGGACTCATATGCCATGTAGTTTGAACTCTGTCTATGGAAATAATGCAGTACTCTGCCATGTGGATAGCTCTCTGTATATAGTCAAGTGGGACTCATCTGCCTTGTAGCTAGAATTCTGTATATGGAAATGTTGCACTATCCTGCCATGTAGCTACCTCTCTGTGTATGAATATATTGGACATGTCTGCCATGTATCTAGCTCTCAGTATACGGACATGTTGGACTCATCTGCCATGTACCTTATACCCTGTATATGGACATGTTGGAATATTCTGCCATGTAGCTAGCTCTCAGTATAAAAGCAAATTGGACTTATCTTCCATGTAGCTAGTACCCTGTATATGGACATGTTGTACTATTCTGCCATGTACCTAGCTCTCAGTATATGGTCACTTGGACACATCTGCCACGTATCTAGAACTCTTTATATGGAAATGTGGCACTACCCTGCCATGTAGCTAGCTCTCTGTATATGAACATATTGGACTTGTCTGCCATGTAGCTAGCTCTCAGTATACGAACATGTTGGACTCATCTGCCATGTTGCTTATACCCTGTATATGGACATGTTGGACTACCTTTCCATGTAGCTAGCTTTCTGTATATAGACAAGTAGGACTCATCTGCCTTATAGCTAGAACTCTGTACTTTGAAATGTTGCACTACCCTCCCGTTTAGCTAGCTTTCTGTATATGGACATTATTGACTTGCCTGTCATGTAGCTAGAACTCTGTATATGGAAATGTTGCACTACCCTGCCATATAGCTAGCTGTCTGTATATGGACATTTTGGACTCTTCTGCAATGTAGGTAGCTCTCTGTACATGGATAAGTTGGAGTGATCTACCAAGAAGGTAGCTTTTCATATATGAATATATTGGACTTACATTCCTCTGACATTTAGCTAGCTCTCTGTGCGTGGATACTTTGGACTGATCTGCAATGTAGGTAGCTCTCAGAATATGGACACGTTGGACACATCTACCATGTAGCTAGAATTCTGTATATGGCAATGGTGCACTACCCTGCCATATAGCTAGCTCTCTGTATATGAACATATTGCACTTGTCTGCCATGTAGCTAGCTCCCAGTATATGGACATCTTGGATTCATCTTCCATGTAGTTAATACCCTGTATATCGATATGTTGGACTACTCTGCCATGTAACAAGCTCTCAGTATATGGACACGTTGGACACATCTGCCATGTAGCTAGAACTCTGAATATGGAAATGTTGCACTACACTGTCATGTAGCTAGCTCTCTGTATATGAACATATAGGACTTGTCTGCCATTTAGCTAGCTCCTAGTATATCGATATGTTGGACTATTCTGCCTGTAGCAAGCTCTCAGTATATGGACACGTTGGACATAAATCCCATGTAGCTAGAACTCTGTACATGGAAAAGTTGCACTACCTTGCCATGTAACTAGCTCTCCATATGTGAACATATTGGACTTGTCTACCATGTAGCTAGCTCTCAGTTTAAGAACATGTTGGATTCATCAGCCATGTAGCTGGTACCCTCTATATGGACATGTTGGAATACTATGCCATTTAACTAACTCTCAGTATATGGACACGTTGGACACATCTGCCATCTAGCTATAATTCTGTATATGGAAATGTTGCACTACCTTGCATTGGAGCTATCTCTCTGTATATGAACATACTGGACTTGTCTGCCATGTAGCTAGCTCTCAGTATATGGACATCTTGGACTCATCTGCCATGTAGCTAGTACCCTATATATGGACATATTGGACTACTCTGCCATGTAGCTAGCTCTCAGTTTATGGAAACGTTGGACACATCTGTCATGTAGCTCGAACTCTGTATTTGGAAATGTTGCACCACTCTGCCATGTAGCTAGCTCTCTGTATATAGACAAGTTGGACTCATCTTCCTTGTAGCTACAACTCTGTATATGAACATGTTGAACTCATTAGCCAGGGATCTAGTCCTCTATATATACACATGTTGGATTCATTTACCATATAGTTAACTCTCAGTATATGGGCATGTTGTACTCATCTGCAATGTAACTAGTACCTTGTATATTGACATGTTGCACTTCTCTGTCTGCCTTGTAGCTAGCACTCAGTTTATGGACACCTTGGACACATCTGCCTAACAGCTAGAGCACTGCATACGGACATGTTGGACTACTCTGCAATGTTGTTAGCTCTCTGTCCATGGACATTTTGGACTCGTGTGCCATGTAGCTAGCTCTAAGTATATGGACACTTTGGACACATCTACCATGTAGCTAGAAATCTGTATATGGAAATGATGCACTTCTCTGCCATGTAGCTAGCTCTCTGGGCATGGACATTTTGGATACACCTGACATGAAGCTAGATCTCTGTATATGGACATGATGAACACATCTGCCATGTAGATAGAACTCTGTATATGGATATGTTGTACTATCCTGCGATGTAGTTAGCTCTCTGTCCATGGACATTTTCAACTCGTCTGAGATGTAGCTAACTCTCAGTATATGGACACTTTGGACACATCTGCCATGTAGCTTGAACTCTGTATATGGAAATGATGCTCTACTCTGCCATTTAGTTAGAACTCTCTATATGGAAATATTGCACTACCCTGCCATGTAGCTAGCTCTCTGTACATGGATATGTTTGGCTGATCTGCGAAGTAGGTAGCACTCTGTATATGCACATATTATACTTGTCTGCCATGGAGCTAGCTCTCAGTTTATGGACATGTTGGTCTCATCTGCCATGAAGCTAGTACCCTATATATGGACATGTTGAACTACTCTGTCAAGTAGCTACATCTCAGTATATGGACACATTGGACACATCTGCCATGTAGCTAGAATTCTGTATATGGTAATGTTTCACTACTCTGCCATGTAGCTAGCTCTCTGTATATAGACAAGTTGGATTCCTCTACATGGTAGCTAGAACTCTGTATATGGAAATGTTGCACTACCCTGCCAAGTAGCTAGCTCTCTGTATATGGACATTTTGATCTCGTATGCTGTTGCAGATCATGTAGGCCTGGTCAGAATTTTGAGGCCCTATAGGCCCGAGTGTTACAGGTTGCATACTCTGAGGTACAGATTTAGTTACTTGTCTGTTAATAGCAAATTGTTTTTCATCTTAGTGTTCAGTTATGTTTATTAATTTCATACATGGAGCCCTTGATATCCACAGATAAATGGGATATTTACCTAATAGCCGAGACTGTGAAGGTTGCAAGGACAAGCCTTTCTCCAAAGGATTAACTGAAAATAGTTTAGCTACATCCCAGTTCTTTGTTCTATAGACAAAAAAGCCATCTTCCCTGAATATCTCCCAAGTGCAGGTTATTCAGCAAAGTTCCTGAAAACCTGGCTCAGGAAGCAAAAACAGCAGGACTCTGCCCAAGCCATTTGTCCTTCCCTTTCACCTTCTCTCAACTGACCTCAGGGGCTATAGATATGTTAATTGAGCCTCAGAAACAAAGTTGCAGGCCTGGGATTCGAACCAGCAAAGTATGATGTAAAGTTAAGTGAATGTCTGGAAAATTACTGATGTTAGCTGTATCTTGTCTTAATCCCTCCCAGCTTCGTGTGAAGCTCCTCCCCTAAATAAAACCGAGATGCAGGCCTGCCCACGTGTGCATTACAAGTTGGAGGGCATGCAGTAAAGATTGCAGGGGAGTGAGTTGCTGCCTGCAGAGGCCACAATGCCTGTAGTCCCAAGTCTGCGCACCAGTGATGCAACCACCCTGCTTTCGGGGTGCCTCCTTTTGTCTGTCTGTGTATTCTTTTGCTATCCCTATCGCCGCCGGATCTCACATCCTCGTGAACCAAACACTAGTGAACAACACATCTATGTCGAGGACAGTCCCCGACAATCTGCCATGTATCTAGCTCTCTGTACATGGATATGTTGGACTGATCTGCCATGTAGGTAACTTTCTATGTATGAACATATTGGACTTCTATGTCATCTAGCAAGCTCTCAGTATATGGACATATTGGACACATCTGCCATGTAGCTAGAACTCTGTATATGGAAATGTTGCACTACCGTGCCATGTAGGTAGCTGACTATATATGAATATATTGGACTTGTATGCCATGTAACTAGCTCTCAGTATATGAACACTTTGAACTCATCTGCCATGTAGCTTGAACTCTGTATTTTGGAATGATACACTACTCTGCCATGTAACTAGCTCTCTTTATATGGATATTTTGGATTTGTCTGACATATAGGTAGCTCTCTGTGCATGGATATTTTGGACTGATCTGCCATGTAGCTAACTCTCAGTATATGGACTCATTGGACACATCTGCCATGTAACTATAAATCTGTATATGGAAATGTTGCACTACCCTGCCATCTAGTTAATACTATATATATAGACAATTTGGACTCATCTACCTTGTAGGTAGAACTCTGTATATGTAAATGTTGCACTACCCTGCCATGTAGCTAGCTCTCTATATATGGACACTTTGGATGTGTCTGCCATGTAACTAGTTCTCTTGAAATGGATATGTTGGACTGATCTGACACATAGTTAGCTCTCTATATAAGAACATAATGAACTTGTGTGCCATGTAGCTAGCTCTCAGTATATGGACACGTTGGACACATCTGCCATGTAGCAAGAACTCTGTATGTGGACATGTTGGACTTCACTGACATGTAGCTAGCTCTAATTATATGGACACATTGAACACATCTGCCATATAGCTAGAACTCTGTATATGGAAATGTTGCACTATGCTTCTATGTAGCTAGCTCTCAGAATATGGACACATTGGAATCATTAGTCATTTAGCTCGAACTCTGTAAATGGAAATGTTGCACTACACTGCCATGTAGCTAACTCTCTGTATATGGACATTTTGGACACATCTGCCATGTAGCTTGCTCTCTGTACATGGATATGTTGAATTGATCTGACAAGTTGGAAGCTCTCTGTATATGAACATATTGAACTTGTCTTCCATGTAGCTAGCTCTGAGTTTATGAACATATTGGACTCATCTACCATGTAGCTAGTACCCTGTATATGGACATGAAGGACTACTCTGACATGTAGCTAGCTCTCAGTATATGGACAAGGTGGACACGTCTGTCATGTAGCTAGAACACTGTACATGGAAATGGTGCACAATACTGCCAGTTAGCTAGCTCTCTGTATATGGACATTTTGGACTAATATGCCATGTACCTAGCTCTCTGTATATGGATATTTTGCACTAGTCTGCCTTGTATCTAGCTCTGTGTACATGGATATGTTGAACTGGTCTGGCAAGTAGGTAGCTCTCTGTATTTGAACATATTGTATTTGTCTGCCAGGTAGCTAGGTCTCATTATATGGCCATGTTGGACATGTCTGCCATGTAGCTAGAACACTGTATATGGAAATGTTGAACTACTCTGCCAAGTAGCTTGATCTTATCTGCCATGTAGCTTGAATTCTATATATGGATATTAAGCATTACTCTGTCATGTAGCTAGAACTCTGTAAATGGACATGTTGCACTACTCTCCCATGTAGCTTTCTCTCTGTTTATAGACAAGTTGGACTCATCTGCCTTGTAGCTTGAACACTGTACATGGAAATGTTGAACAATACTGCCATGGAGCTAGCTCTCTGCATATGGACATTTTCGACTCTTCTGACATGTAGGTAGCTCTCTGTACATGGATATGATGGATTGCATCTGCCAATTAGGTAGCCTCTGTATATGAACATATTGTGCTTGTCTGCCATGTAGCTAGCTCTCCGTATATGGACATGTTGGAAACATCTGCCATGTAGCTAAAACTCTGTATATGGACATGTTGGACTAGTCTGCCATATAGCTAGCTCTCAGCATGTGAACATTTTGGACTCATCTGCCATGTTGCTTGAACTCTGTATATGGAAATCATGTACTACTCTGGCATGTAGCTAGCTCTCTGTATATGGGCATTTTGCACTCATCTGACATGTCGCGAGATCTCTTTGCATGGTCATTTTGAACTGATCTTCCAAGTAGTTAGCTCTCTGTATATGAACATATTGGACTTTTCTGCCACGTAGCTAGCTCTCAGTATATGGACACGTTGGACACATCTGCCATGTATCTAGAATTCTTTACATGGAAATGTTGCACTATTCTGCCATGTAGCTAGCTCACTGTATATAGACAAGTAGGACCCATCTACCTTGAAGCTATAACTCTATATGGAAATGTTGCACTTCCCTGCCATATAGCAAGCTCTCTGTATATGGACATTTTAGAATCATCTACCATGTAGCTAGCTCTCTGTTGGACTGATCTGCTAAGTAGGTAGCTCTCTGTATATGAACATATTGTGCTTCTGCCATGTAGCTAGCTCTCCGTACATGGACACGTTGGAAACATTTGCCATGTAGCTAGAACTCTGTATAATTAAATGTTGCACTACACTGCCATATAACTAGCTCTCTGTATATGGACATTTTGGACTCGTCTGCCGTGTAGCTAGCTCTCTGTACATGGATATGTTGGACTGACCTGCCAAGTTCGTACCTCTCTGTATATGAACATATTGGACTTGTCTGCCATGTAGGTCGCTCTCAGAATATGGACACGTTGGACTCATCTGTCATTTAGCTAGAACTCTGTATAAGGACATATTGGACTACTCTGCCATGTAACTAGCTCACAGTATATGAACACTTTGGATTCATCTGCCATGTAGCTTGAACTCTGTATATGGAAATGATGCACTACTTTGCCATATAGCTAGTTTCTGTATATAGACAAGCTGGACTCATCTGCCTTGCAGATAGAACTTTGGACATGGAAATGTTGCACTACCCTGCCATGTAGCTAGCTCTCTGTATATGGACATTTTGGACTCATCTTCCATGTAGCTAGCACTCTGTACATGGATATGTTGGACTGATCTTCCAAGTAGGTAGCTCTGTGTATATGAATATTTTGGACTTGTCTGCCTTGTTGCTAGCTCTCAGTATATGGACACGAATGACACATCTGCAGTGTTGCTAGAACTCTGTATATGGACATGTTGGAATACTCTGCAATGCAGCTAGCTCTCAGTATATGAACACTTGGGACTCATCTGACATGTAGCTTTAACTCTTTATATGGAAAGTATGCATTACTCTAACATGTAGCTAGCTCTTTGTGCATGAAAATTTTGGACTCTTCTGACATTTAGCTAGCTGTCAGTATATGCACACGTTGAACACATCTGCCATGTAGCTAGAACTCTGTATATGGAAATGTTGCAATATCATTCCATGCAGTTAAGAATCTTTATATAGACAAGTTGGACTCATCTGCCTTTTAGCTAGAACTCTGTATATGGAAATATTGCACTAACCTGACATGTAGCTAGCTCTCTGTATATGGACATTTTGGACTCGTCTGTCATGTACATGGATATGTTGGACTAATCTTCCAAGTAGGTGGCTCTCTGTATATGAAAATATTGGACTTGATGCCACGGAACTAGCTCTCAGTTTATGGACATGTTGGACTCATCTGCCATGTAGCTAGTTCCCTGTACATGGACATGTTGTACTACTCCGCCATGTAGCTAGCTCTCAGTATATGGACACGTGGACACATCTGCCATGTAGCTAGAACAATGTACATAGATATGTTGCACTACTCTGCCTTGCAGCTAGCTCTCGGTATATAGATAAATTGGACTTATCTTCCTTGTAGCTTGAACTCTTTATATGGAAATGTTGCACTACCCTGAAAAGTATTTAGCCCTCTGTATATGGACATTTTGGACTCGTCTGCCATGTAGCTAGCTTTCTGTACATGGATATGTTGGAATGATCTGACAAGTATTTAGCCCTCTGTATATGAACGTATTGGACTTGTCTACCATGTAGCTATCTCTCAGTATGTGGACGCATTGGACACATCTGCCATGTAGCTAGAACTCTTTATATGGGTGTGTTGGACTACGTTAGCTCTCAAAATATGAACGCTTTGGACTCATCTGCCATGTAGCTTGAACTCTGTATATGGAAATGATGACTACTTTGCCATGTAGCTAGCTCTCTGTACATGGACATTATTCACTCGTCTGTCATGTCGCGAGCTCTCTGTGCATGCATATTTAGGAAAGATCTGCCATGTAGCAGCTCTCAGTATATGGACACATTGGACACATCTGCCTTGTAGCTAAAACTCTCTATATGGAAGTTGCACTACCCTACCATATATTTAGCTCCCGATATATAGACAACTTGGACTCATCTGCCTTATAGCTAGAACTCTGTATATGGAAATGTTGTACTACTCTGCCATGTTTCTAGCTCTCTGTATATGCCATTTTGTATTCGTGTGCCATGAAGCTATCTCTCTATACATAGATATGTTGGACTGATCTTCCAAGTTGGTAGCTCTCTGTATATGAATATATTGGACTTGTCTGCCATGTAGCTAACTCTCAGTATTTAGACACGTTGGACACATCTGCCATGTAGTTATAACTATGTATATGGAAATGTTGCACTGCCCTGCCATTTAGCTAGCTCTCTGTATATGAACATATTGTATTTGTCTGCCATGTAGCCAGCTCTAGGTATATGGACACGTTCGACATATCAGTCATGTAACTAGAACTCTGTATATGGAAATGATGGACTACTCTGCCATGTAGCTAGCTTATTAGCCAGGGAGCTAGTCCTCTAGCTATTTGTTATGTAGTTAACTCTCGGTATAAGGCCATGTTGGGCTCATCTGCCATGAGGCTAGTACCCTGTATATGGACATGTTGGACTACTCTGCCATGTAGCTAGAACTCTGTATATGGAAATGTTGCACTAACTGCCATGTAACTAGCTCTCTTTATATGAACTTATAGAATGTGTCTGCGATGTAGCTAGCTCTAAGGATATGGACATGTTGTACACATCTGCCATGTAGCTAGAACTCTGTATAAGGAAATGTTGGTTTCGTCTTTCTTGCAGCTAGAACTCTGTCTTTGGAAATGATGCACTACCCTGCCGTGTAGTTAGCTCTGTGTGTATGGTCATTGTGGACTTGTCAACCATGTAGCTTGCTCTCTGTACATGGATATGTTGGACTGGTCTGCAAAGTAGGTGGCTCACTGTATATGAATATATTTGACTTGTCTGCCATGTACCTTACTCTCCATGTATGGACATGTTGGACTCATCTGCCATATAGCTAGTACCCTGTATATGGACATGTTGTACTACTCTGCCATGTAGCTAGCTTTCAGTATATGGACAAGTTGGACACATCTGCCATGTAGCTAGAACTTTGTATATGGAAATGTTGCAATACCCTGCCATAGAGCTAGCCCTCCGTATATGGACATTCTGGACTCACCTACCATGTAGCTAGCTCTCAGTATATGGACATGTTGGACACATCTGACATGAAGATACAACTCTGTATATGTTCATATTGGACTTGTCTGTCGTGTAGATAGCTCTCAGTATATGGACATGTTGGACACATCTGACATGAAGATACAACTCTGTATATGTTCATATTGGACTTGTCTGTCATGTAGATAGCGCTCAGTATATGGACACGTTGCACACTTCTGCCATGTATGGAAATGTTGGACTACTCTGCCTTATATGAACACTTTGGTCTCATCGCCATGTAGCTTGAATTCTGTTTATGGAAATGATGCATTACTCTTTCATGAAGCTGGCTCTCTGTATATGGACATTTTGGACTTGTCTAACATGTCGCGAGCTCTCTGTGCATGGATATTTTGGACTGATCTGCCATGTAGCTAGCTCTCAGAATATGGACACGTTAGACATATCTGTAATGTAGCTAGAACTCTGTATATGGAAATGTTGCACTACCCTGCCATGTAGTTATCTCTATGCATATAGACAATTTGAACTCATCTGTCTTATAGCTAGAATTCTGTATATGGAAATGTTGTACTACCCTGCCATGTAGCTAGCTCTCTATATATGGACATTTTGGACACGTTTGCCATGTAGCTAGCTCTCTGTAGATAAATATGTGGGAATGATCTGCCAAGTAGGTATCTCTCTGTATATGAACATATTGGACTTGTCTGCCATGTAGCTGGCTCTCAGTATATGGACATGTTGAACATATCTGAAATGTAGCTAGAACTTTGTACGTGGAAATGATGCACTGCCCTGCCATATAGTTAGCCCTCTGTATATGAACATATTTGACTTGTCTGCCATGCAGCTAGCTCTAGTTATATGGACACATTGGACATATCTGATATGTAGCTAGAACTATGAATATGGAATTATTGCAGTATCCTGCCAAGTAGCAAGCTCTATGTATATAGACAAGTTGGACTCATCTGCCTTGTAGATAGAACCCTGTATATGGAAATGTTGCAATGCCCTGCCTTGTAACTAGCTCTCTGTATATGAATGTTTTGGACTTCTCTGCCATGTAGCTAGCTCTCTGTGCATGGATAGGTTGGACTTAACTGTCAAGTAGGTAGCTTTCTGTAGATAAACATTTTGGAGTTGTCTGCCATGTAGCTAGCTCTCAGTATATGGACATGTTGGATACATCTGCCATGTAGCTAGAACTCTGTATATGGAAATGTTGCCCTACACTGCCATGTAGTTAGCTATCTTTATATGAACATATTGGACTTGTCTGCCATGTATTTAGCTCTCAGGATATGGACACATTTACATATCTACCATGTAGCTAGAACTCTTTATATGGACATGTTGGACAACACTGCCATGTAGCTAGTTCTCAGTATATGAAAACTCTTGACTCAATGCCATGTAGCTTGAACTCTGTATATGGAAATGATGCATTAGTCTGCTATGCAGCTAGCTCTCTGTGCATGGATATTTTGGACTGATCTGCCATGTAGCTAGCTCCCTGTATATAGACAGGTTGAACACATCTGCCATGTAGCTAGAACTCTGTATATGGAAATGTTGCACCACTCTGCCATGAAGATAGCTCTCTTTACATAGACAATTTGAACTCATCTGCCTTGCAGCTAGAACTCTGTATAGGTAAATGTTGCACTACGTTGCCATATAGGTAGGCCTCTGTATATGGACATTTTAGACTCGTTTGCTATGTAGCTATATCTCTGTACATGGATATGTAGAACTGATCTGCAAAGCAGGTAGCTCTCTGTATGTGAACATATTGGACTTGTCTGCCATGTAGTTAGCTCTCAGTACATGGACACGTTAAACACATCTGCCATGTAGCTGGAACTCTGTATATGGAATTGTTACACAACTCTTCCATGTAGCTGCCTCTCTGTATATGGACGTTTAGGAATGGTCTCCCATGTTACTAGCTCCCTATTCATGGATATATTGGAATGATCTACCAAGTAGTTAGTTCTCTGTATATGAACATATTGGACTTGTCTGCCATGTAGCTAGCTTTCATTAATTACATGGACACGTTGCACATATCTGCCATGTAGCTAGAACTCTGTATATGGACATGTTGAACTACTCTGCAATGTAGCTAGCTCTCAGTATTTGAACACTTGGAACACGTTGTCTTGTAGCTAGAACTATATATATGGCAATGATGCACTACCCTGCCATATAGCTAGCTCTCTATACATGGACATGTTGGACTGATCTGCCATTTATATAGCTCTCTGTATATAAACATATTGGACTTGTCTGTCAGTTAGCTAGCTGTCAGTATATGGACACGATGGACACATCTGTCATGTAGCTAGAACTCTGTATATGGAAATGTTGTACTACTCTTCCATAGGCAAGCTGGATTCATCTGCCTTGTATCTAATTCTCTGTACATGGATATGTTGGACTGATCTGTCAAGTAGGTAGCTCTCTGTATATGAACATATTGGACTTGTCTGCCATGTATCTAGTTATCAGTATATGGACACATTGGACACATCTGCCATGTATCTAGTACCCTGTATATGGACATGTTGGACTACTCTGCCATGTAGCTAGATTTCAGTGTATGGACACGTTGGACACATCTGTCATGTAGCTAGAACTCTGTATATGGAAATGTTGCACTACTCTGCCATATAGCTACCTTTCTGTATACAGACAAATTGGACTCATCTGCCTTGTAGATAGAACTCTATTTATGGAAATGATGCACTACCCTGCCAAGAAGATAGCTCTCTGTATATAAACATACTGGACTTGTTTGTCTGTAGCTAGCTCTCAGCATATGGACTTGTTGGACTCATCCTCCATGTAGCTAGTACCTTCTATATGGACATGCTGGACTACTCTTACATGTAGCTAGCTCCCAGTATATGGACACGTAGGACACATCTGCCATGTCACTAAAACTCTGTATATGGATATGTTGGACTACTCTGCCAAGTAGCTAGTTCTTTGTATATGAACATATTGGACTTGTCTGTCATGTAGCTAGCTCTCTGTATATAGACAAGTTAGATTCATCTGCCTTGTAGCTATAACTTTGTATATGGAAATATTGCACTACCCTGCCTTGTATCTAACGCTCTGTATATGGACATTTTGGACTCATCTGCCATGTAGCTAGCTCTCTGTACATGGATATGTTGGACTAATATGCCAAGTAGGTAGCTCTCTGTATTTGAACATATTGGACTTGTCTGCCATGATGTTAGCTCTCAGTATATGGACATGTTGGACTTTTTAGCCAGGGAAGTAGTCCTCTCTATATACACTTGTTGGATTCATTTGCCATGTAGTTAACTCTCAGTATATGGACATGTTGGACACATATGCCATGTAGCTAGAAATGGGTATATGGAAATGTTGCACTACCCTGACATGTAGCTAGCTTTCTGTACTTGAACATATTGGACTTGTCTGCCATTTAGTTAGCTCTAAGGATATAGACACCTTGGACACTTCTGCCACGAATCTAGAACTCTGAATATGGAAATATTACACTACTCTGTCATGTAGCTCGTTTTCTGTATATAAAAGTTGGACTCATCTGCCTTGCATTTAGAACTCTGTATATGGAAATGTTGCTCTACCCTGTCATTGAGCTGGCTATCTGTATCTAGACATCTTGGAATCATCTGCCTTTAGCTAGATCTCTTCATATGGAAATATTGCACTACACTGCCATGTAGCTAGATGTCTGTATATGGACATTTTGTACTCATCTGCCATGTATCTAGTACCCTGTATATGGAAATGTTGGGCTACTCTGCCATGTAGCTAGCTCTCAGTATATGGACACTTTGGACACATCTGTCATGTAGCTAGAACTCTGTATATGGACATGTTGAACTACTCTGCAATGTAGCTAGTTCTCCATATATGAACACATGGGACTCGTCTGCCTTGTAATTAGAAGTATGTATAAGGAAATCATGCACTACCCTGCAATGTAGCTAGCTCTCTGTATGTGGACATGTTGGACTTGTCTGACATGTAGTTAGCTCTCAGTATATGGACACGTTGGATAAATCTGCCATGTAGCTAGTACTATGTATATAGATATGTTGCACTACAGTGCCATGTAGCTAGCTCTCTGTATGGACACGTTGGACACATCTGCCATGTAGCTAGAACTCTGTATATGGATATGTTGGACTACTCTGCCATGTAGCTTGCACTCTGTATTGAGTTGTTGGACTCATCCTCCATGAAGCTAGTACCTTCTATATGGACATGCCATGTAGCTAGAACTCTGTATATGGAAATGTTGCACTACCCTGCCATGTAGCTAGCTCTCTGTATCTGGACATTTTGGATTCGTCTGTCCTGTAGCTAGCTTTCTGTACATGGATATGTTGGACTGATCTGCCAAATAGGTAGCTCTCTGTATATGAACATATTGGACGTGTCTGCCATATACCTAGCTCTCAGTATATTGACACATTTGACACATATGCCATGTACCTAGAACTCTGTATATGAAAATGTTGCACCACTCTGCATTGTAGCTAGCTCTCTGTATATAGACAAGTTGGACTCATCTGCCTTGTAGCTAGAACTCTGTATATGGAAATGATGCATTGCTTTGCCATGTAGCTAGCCCTCTGTATATGGATATGTTGGACTGAGCTGCCAAGAAGTTAGCTCTCTGTATGTGAACATATTGTACTTGTCTGCCATGTAGTTAGCTCTCAGTATATTAACACGTTTGACACATCTGGCATGGAGCTAGAACTGGGTATATGGAAATGTTACACTACCCTGACATGTAGTTAACTCTCTATATAGAGACAAGATGGACTCATCTGCCGTGTAGCTAGACTTCTGTATATGGAAAGGTTGCACTAACCTGCCATGTAGCTAGCTCTCTGTATATGAACATATTGGTCTTGTCTGCCATGTAGCTGGCGCTCAATATATGGACACCTTGAACACATCTGCCATGTAGCTAGAACTCTGTATATGGACATGTTGGACTAGTCTGTGATGTAGCAAGCTTTCAGTATATGAACACTTCGGACTCATCTGCCATGTAGCTTGAACTCTGTATATGGAAATGATGCAGTACTTTGGTATGTAGCTAGCTCTCTTTACATGGACATGTTGGACACATCTGCCATGTAGCTAGAACTCTGAATATGGAAATGTTGCAATACCCTTCCATGTAGTTAGCTCTCTGTATATAGACAAGTTGGACTCATTTGCCTTGTAGCTAGAACTATGTATATGGTAATACAGCACTACACTGCTATCTTGCCAGCTCTCTGTACATGGATGTGTTGTACTGATCTCTCTGTATATGTACATGTTGGACGATTCTGCCATGAAGCTAGCTCTCAGTATATGGATACGTTGGACACATCTGCCATGTAGCTAGAACTCTGTATATGGAAATGTTGCACTACCCTGCAGTGTAGCTTGCTCTCTGTATATCAACATTTTGTAATCGTCTGACATGTAGCTTGCTCTCTGTATATGGATTAATTGGACTGGTCTGCCGAGTAGGTAGCTCTCTATATATGAACATATTGGACTTGTCTGCCATGTAGCTAGTTCTCAGTATATGGACAATTGGACACATCTGCCATGTATCTAGAACTCTCTATATGGAAATGTTGCTCTACTCTGCAATGTAGCTAGCTCTCTGTATATAGACAAGTTGGACTCTTCTGCCTTGTAGCTAGAACACTGTTCATGGAAATGTTGTACAATACAGCCAATTAGCTAGCTCTCTGAATATGGACATTTTGGAATCCTCTGCTATATAGCTAGGTCTCATTACATGGATATGTTGGACTGATCTGAGAAGTATGTAGCTCTCTGTATATGAGCATATTGAACTTGTCTGCCTTGTAGCTAGCTCTCAGTATATGGACACATTGGACTCATGCCACGTAGCTAGTACCCTGTATTTGGACATGTTGAACTACTCTGTCATGTAGCTAGATCTCAGTATGAAGACACTTTCGACACATCTGCCATGTAGCTAGAACACTGTGTATGGAAATGATACACTACTCTGCCATGTAGCTAGCTCTCTGTGCATGGACATTTTGGACATGTCTGACATGTAGCTAGCTCTCAGTATATGGAAATGTTGGACACATCTGCCATGTAGCTAGAACTCTGTATATGGAAATGTTGCACTACCCTTCCATGTAGTTAGCTCTCTGTATATAGACAAGTTGGACTCTTCTATCTTGTAGTTAGAACTCTGTATATGGAAATATTGCTCTAACCTGCCATGTAGCTAGCTCTCTGTATGTGGACAATTTGGACTCGTATTCTATGTAACTAGCTATCTGTATATAGATATTTTTGACTGATCTTACAAGTAGGTAGCTCTCTCTATATGAACATATTGGACTTGTTTGCCATGTAGCTAGCTCTCAGTATATAGATATGTTGGACACATCTGTCATGTAGCTAAAACACTGTATATGGACATGTTGGACTACTCTGCCATGTAGCTAGCTCTCAGTATAGGGACATGTTGGACACATTGCCATGTAGCTAGAGTTCTGTATATGGATATGTTTCACTACTCTGCCATGTAGTTAGCTGTCTGTATAAAGACAAGTTGGAATCATCTACCTTGTAGCTAGAACTCTGTATATGGAAATATAGCAAAACACTGACATGTAGCTAGCTCTCAGTATATGGACATTTTGGACTCGTCTGCCATGAGACTAGCTCTCTGTACATGGCTATGCTGCACTTATCTGTCAAGTAGATAGATCTCTGTATATGAACATGTTGGATTTGTGTGTCATGTAGGTTAATCTCAGTATATTGGCATGTTTGATACATCTGCCATGTAGCTAGAACTTTGTATATGGAAATGTTGCACTACACTGCCATGTAGCTGGCTCTCTGCATATGGACATATTGGACTTGTCTGCCATGTAGGTAGTTCTCAGTATATGGACACGTTGGACACATCTGCCATAGCAAGCAGTCGATATATGGACATGTTTGACTACTTTGGGATGTAACTAGCTCTCAGTATATTAACACTTGGGACTTATCTTCCATGTAGCTTGAACTCTGTATATGGGAATGATGCACTACTCTGCCATGTAGCTAGCTCTCTGTGCATGGACATTTTGGGTTCGTCTGCCATGTAGCTAGCTCTCAGTACATAGACACGTTGGACTCATTAGACAGAGAGTTAGTCCTCTATATATACAAATGTTGGATTCATTTGCCATGCAGTTATTTCGCAGTATATGAAAATGTTGTACTCATCTGCCATGTAGCTAATACCCTGTGTATGAACATGTTGGACTTCTCTGCCATGTAGCTAGCTCTCAGTATATGGACACGTTGGACACATTTGTCATATAGCTAGAACTCTCTATATGTAAATGTTGCACTACACTGACATGTAACTAGCTCTGTGTATATTGACAAGTTGGATTCATCTGCCTTGCAGCTAAAACTCTGTATATGGAAATGTTGCACTACCCTGCTATGTAGCTAACTCCCTGTATATGGACATTTTGGACTCCTATGCCACATCACTAACTTTCTGTATATGGATATGTTGGACTGATCTGCCAATAGGTAGCTCTCTGTATATGAACATATTGGACTTGTCAGCCATGTAGCTAGTTTGGACACGTTGGACACATCAGCCATGTAGCAATAACTCTGTATATGGACATTTTGGATTACTCTGCAATGTAGCTAGCTCTAAGTATAAGTACACTTAGAATAATCTATGATGTAGCTTGAACTCTGTATATAGAAATTATGCACTACACTGCCATGTAGCTATCTCTCTGTGCATGGACATTTTGGACTTTTCTGCCATGTAGCTAGCTCTCAGTATATGGACACATTGGACACATCTGCCATGTAGCTAGAACTCTTTATATGGAAATGTTACACTACTCTGCCATGTAGCTAGCACTCTGTATATACACAAGTTGGACTCATGTATTGTAGCTAGAACTCTATACAAGGATGTGTTGGACTGATCTTCCAAGTAGGTCGCTGTCTGTATATGAACATATTGGATATGTCTGCAATGTTGCTAGCTCTCAGTATATAGACATGTTGGACTCATCTGCCATGAAGCTAGTACCCTGTATAAGGACATGTTGGACTACTCTGCCATGTAGCTAGCTCTCAGTATATGGGCATGTTGGACAAATTTTCATATAGCTAGAACTCTGTATATATAAATGTTGCACTACACTGACATGTAACTAGCTCTCTGTATATAGACAAGTTGGATTCATCTCCCTTGCAGCTAAAACTCTGTATATGGAAATGTTGCACTACTATGCTATGTAGCTAGCTCCCTGTATATGGACATTTTGGACTCCTATACCACATACCTAGCTTTCTGTACATGGATATGTTGGACTGATCTGCCAAGTAGGTAGCTCTCTGTATATGAACATACTGGACTTGTCTGCCATGTAGCTAGCTCTCAGTATATGGACACGATGGACACATCAGCCATTTAGCAATAACTCTGTATATAGACATTTTGGACTACTCTGTGATGTAGCTAGCTCTCAGTATATGTACACTTGGAAATATCTATCATGTAGCTTGAACTCTGTATATGGAAATTATGCTCTACACTGCTATGGAGCTATCTCTCTGTGCATGGACATTTTGGACTCATCTGCCATGTAGCTAGCTCTCAGTATATGGACACATTGGACACATCTGCCATGTAGCTAGAACTCTTTTTATAGAAATGTTACACTACTCTGCCATGTAGTTAGTACTCTGTATATACACAAGTTGGTCTCATATGTATTGTAGCTAGAACTCTGTACATAGATATGTTAGACTGATCTTCCAAGTAGGTAGCTGTCTGTATATAAACATATTTGATATGTCTGCAATCTTGCTAGCTCTCAGTATATAGACATGTTGTACTCATCTGCCATGTAGCTAGTACCCTGTATATGTACATGTTAGACTACTCTGCCATGTAGCTAGCTCTCAGAATATGGACAAGTTGGGCACATCTGCCATGTAGCTAGAACTCTGTATATGGAAATGTTGCACTACTTTGTCATGTAGCTAGCTCTCTGTATATGAACATAATAGATTTGTCTGTCATGTAGCTAGCTCTAAGTATAAGGACATGTTGGACACATCTGCCATGTAGCTGGAAATCTATTTATGGAAATATTGCACTACTCTGCCATGTAGCTCACTCTCTGTATATGGACACGTTGGCCACATCTGATATTTAACTAGAACTCTGAATATGGAAATGTTGCATTACTCTGCCATGTAGTAATCTCTCAGTATATGGAAATTTTGGACACATCTGCCATGTAGCTAGAACACTGTACATGGAAATGTTGCACTACTCTGCCATTTATCTAGCTCTCTGTATATAGACATGTTGGACTCATCTGCCTTGTAGCTAGAACTCTGTGTATGGATATGTTGTACTACACTGCCATGTAGCTTGCTCTGTATATGTACATTTTGGACTTCTCTGCCATGTAGCTAGCTCTCTGATCTGCCAAGTAGGTAGCTCTTTATATATGAACAAATTGGAGTTGTCTGCCATGTAACTAGCTCTCAGTATATGTCCAATTTGGACACATCTGCTATGTAGCTAGAATTTTGTATATGGAAAACTTACACTACCATACCATGTAGCTAACGCTCTGTATATGAACATTTTGGACTTGTCTGCCATGTATCTATGTCACAGTATATGGAAATGTTTGACTCATTAGCCAGGGAGCTAGTACTGTATATATACACATGTTGGACTTATTTGCCATGTAGATAACTCTGAGTATATGGACATGTTGGACTCATCTACCATGTAGCTAGTACCCTCTATATGGACATGTTGGACTACTCTGACATGTAGCTAGATCTCAGTATATGTTCACATTGGACACATCTGCCATGTAGCTAGTACTCTGTATATGAAAATGTTGCACTACCTTGCCATATTGTTAGCTCCCTGTATATGAACAAAAAGGACTTGTCTGCCATGAAGCTAGCTATAAGGATATGGACATGTTGGACACATCTCCCATGTAACTGGAACTCTATATATGGAAATGTTGCACTACTCTGCCATGTAGCTAGCTTTCTGTATATGGAAATGATGCCCTATTCTGCCATGTAGCTAGCTCTCTGTATATGGACATTTTGTATTTCTCTGACATTTAGCTAGGTCTCTGTCCAGAGATATTTTGAACTTTTTGGCGATGATGCTAGCTCTCAGTATAAGGACATGTTTGACACATCATCCATGTAGCTAGAACTCTGTATATAGCAATGTTGAACTATGATTCCATGTAGTTAGCTCTCTGAATATAGACAAATTGAACTCATCTGCTTTGTAGCTAGAACTTTGTATATGGAAATGTTGCACTACACTGCCATGTAGCTATCTCTCAGTATATATACATTTTGGACTCATCTTCCATGTAGGTAGCTCTCTGTACATGTATATGTTGGACTGATCTGCCAAGTAGGTAGCTCTCTGTATATGAGCATATTGGATTTATCTGCCATGTAGTTAGTTCTCTGTGCACGGATATTTTGGACTGATCTGCCATGTAGCTAGCTCTCAGTATATGGACACGTTGGACACATCTGCCATTGAGCTGGAATTCTGTATATTGAAATGTTGCACTACCTTGCCATGTAGCCAGCTCTCTGAATATAGACAAGTTTCACTCATCTGGCTTCTAGCTAGAACTCTGTATATGGAAATGTTGCACTACCCTGCCATGTAGCTAGCTCTATGTATATGGACATTTTCCACTCGTTTGGCATGTAGTTAGCTCTCTGTACATGGATATGTTGGCAGCTCTCTGTATAAGAACATATTGGACTTGTCTGCAATGTATCTAGCTCTCAGTATATGGTCATGTTGGACTCATTGGCCATGTAGCTATTACCCTGTATATGAGCATGTTGGACTACTCTGCCATGTAGCTACCTCTCAGTATATGGACACGTTTGACTCATCTGTCATGTAGGAAGAACTCTTTATATGGAAATGATGCACTACACTTCCATGTATCTAGCACTGTTTACATGGATAAGTTTGACTGATCTGCCAAGTAGGTAGCTCTCTGTATATGAACATATTGGACTTGTCTGCTATGTGGCTAGCTCTCAGTATATGGACATGTTGGAATCATATACCATATATCTAGTACCCTGTTTAGGGACAAGTTGGACTGCTCTGTCATTTAACTAGCTCTCTGTATATAGACAAGTTGGACTCATCTGCCATGTAGCTAGAACTCTGTATATGGAAATGTTGCACTACGCTTCCTTGTTGTAAACTCTGTCTATATAGACAAGATGGACTCTTCTGCCTTATAGCTAGTACTCTGTATATGGAAATGTTTCACTACTCTGCCATGTACTAGCTTTCTGTATATAGACATTTTGGACTCATCTGCCATGTAGTTAGCTCTCTGTACATGGATATGTTGTACTGATCTGTCAAGTAGGTAGCTCTCTGTATATGAACATATTGGACTGGTCTGCCATGTAACTAGCTCTCTGTATATGGACATGTTGGGCTCATCTGCCATGTAGCTAATACCCTGTACATGGTATACTCTGCCACGTATCTAGCTCTCAGTATATGGACACATTAGACACATCTGCCATGTACCTAGAACTCTGTATATGGAAATGTTGCACTACTCTGCCATGTAACTAGCTCTTGATATAGACAAATTTGACTCATCTGCCTCGTAGGTCGAACACTGTATATGGAAATTTTGCACAACACTGTCATGTAGCTAACTTTATGTGTATGGACATTTTGGATTCATCTGCCATGTAGTTAGCTCTTGGTACATGGATATATTGGACTGATGTGCCAAGTAGGTAGCTTTCTGTATATGAACATATTGGATTTGTCTGCCATGTAGCTAGATTTCAGTATATCGACACATTGCACTTATATGCCTTGTAGACACAACTCTGTATATGGACATGTTGGACTATACTCCCATGTAGCTAGCTCTCTGTGCATGGACATTTTGGACTTGTTTGACATATAGCTAGCTCTCAGTATACGGAAACATTGGACACATCTGCCATGTAACTAGAACTCTGTATTCGGAAATGTTGCACTAACGTACTATGTAGTTAGCTCTATGGATATAGACAAGTTGGACTCATCTGCCATGTAGGTAGAACTCTGTATACGGAAATGTTGCACTACTCTGCCAATTAGCTAGCTCTCTGTATAGAGCCAAGTGGGACTCATCTGCCTTGTAGCTAGTACTCTTTATATGGACATGTTGGACTACTCTGCCATGTAGCAAGCTTTTAGTATATGATCACTTTGGACTTATCTGCCATGTAGTCTGAAATATATGGAAATGATGCACTACTCTGCCATGTTACTAGCTCTCTGTTCATGGACATATTGGACTCATCTGACATGTATGGACATGTTGAACACATCTGCCATGTAGCTAGTACTCTGTATATGTAAATGTTGCACTACCCTGCCATGTAGCTAGATCTCTGTATATGGACATTTTTGGAATCATCTGCCATGTAACTAGAACTCTGTATATGGAAATGTACTACGCTACCATGTAGTTAGCTCTAATATATAGACAATTTGGATTCATCTGCCTTGTAGGTAGAACTCTGTATATGGAAATGTTGCACTTCCCTGTCATGTAGATAGCTCCCTGTATATGGACATTTTGGATCTGTAGCCAATGTAGATAGCTCTCTGTACATGGATATGTTGGAGTTAACTGCCAAATAGGTAGTTATGTATATGAACATATTGGACCTCTCTGCCATGAAGCTAGCTCTCAATAAATGGACACGTTGGACACATCTACCATGTAGCTAGAACTCTGTATATGGATATGTTGAACTACTCTGCTATGTAACTACTTTTCAGTATATATACAGTTGGGACTCATCTGCTATGTAGCTTGAACTCTGTATATGAAAATGAAGCACTACTCTGCCATGTAGTTAGCTTTCTGTTGTTGGACATTTTGGACTGATCTGACATGTAGCTAGCTCTCAGTACATGGACATGTTGGACACATCTGCCATGTAGCTAGAACTCTATATATGGAAATGTTTCACTACCCAAACATGTTGTTAGCTCTCTTTATATAGACAAGTTGGACTCATTTACCTTGTTGCTTGAATTCTGTATATGGAAATGATGCATTCCTCTGCCATGTAGCTAGCTCTCTGTATATGGACATTTTGTACTCATCTGACATGTCGTGATCTCTCTGTCCATTGATATTTTTCACTGATCTGCCATGCAGCAAGCTCTCAATATATGGACACGATGGACATATCTGCCATGTAGCTAGAACTCTGTATATGCAAATGTTGCACTACCCTGCCATGCAGTTAGCTCTCTGTATATAGACAAGTTGAAATCATCTGCCTTGTAGCTAGAACACGGTATATAGATATGTTGGACTGATCTGCCAAGTAGGTAGCTCTCTTTATATGAACATATTGGACTTGTCTGCCATGTACCTCACTCACAGTATATGGACACGTTGGACACATCTGCCATGTAGCTAGAATTCTGTATATGGAAATGTTGTACTACCCTGCCATGTAGCGAGCTGTCTATATATGCACATATTGAACTGGTCTGCCATGTATCTATCTCTCAGGATATGGACATGTTGGACTCATCTGATATGAAACTAGTACCCTGTATATGGAAATCTTGCACTACCCTGCCATGTAGCAAGCTCTCTGTATATGGACATTTTGGAATCCTCTGCTATGTAGCTAGCTGTCTGTACATGGATATGTTGTACTGATCTGTCAGGTAGGTAACTCTATGTATATGAACATATTGGACATGTCTGACATGTAGCTAGCTCTCTGTATATGGACACTTTGGACTCGTCTGCCATCTAGCAAGATCTCTGTACATGGATATATTGGACTGATCTGCCAAGTAGGTAGCTCTCTTTATATGAACATATTGGACTTGTCTACAATGTAGGTAGCTGTGAGTATATGGACACGTTGGACTCATTTGCCATGTAGCTAGTACCCTGTATATGGATATGTTAGAGTACTCTTCCATGTAGCTAGCTCTCAGTATATGTACACATTAGAAACATCTGCCATTTAGCTAGAACTCTGTATATAGAAATGTTGCACTACCCTGCCATGTAGCTAGCTCTCTGTATATGGACATTTTGGACTCGTGAGCTATGTAGCTAGCTCTTTGTACATGGTTATGTTGGACTGATCTGTCAACTAGGTAGCTCACAGTATGTGAACATATCAGACTTGTCTGATATGTAGCTAGCTCTCTGTATATGGATTTTTGGACTCGTCTGCCATGTAGCTAGCTCTCTGTACATGGATATGTTGGACTGATCTGCCAAGTAGGTACCTCTAATCAGAATATGGACATGTTGGACACATCTGCCATATAGCTAGTACTCTGTATATGGTCATGTTGGACTCCTCTACCATGTAGCTCGTACTCTGTATATGGATATGTTGGACTACCCTGCCATATCTCTAAGTATACGGACATGTTGGACACATCTGCCATGTAGCTACAACTCTGTATATGAACATATTGGACTTGTTTGCCATGTAGCTAGCTCTCTGAACATGGATATGTTAGACTGATCTGCCAAGTAGGTAGCTGTCTTTATATGAACATATTGGACTTGTCTATCATGTAGCTTGTGCTCAGAATATGGAAACGGTGGACACATCTGCCATGTAGCTACAATTTTGTATATATGGAAATGTTGCACTACCATGCCATGTAGCTAGCTCCCTGCATATGAATATATTGGACTGCTTTGCCATGTAGCTAGCTCTCAGTATATGAACATGTTGGACTCATCTGCCATGTAGCTAGTACCCTGTATATGGACCTGTTGCACTACTCTGCCATGTAGCGAGGTCTCTGCATATAGACAAGATGAACTCATCTGCCTTGTAGCTAGAACTCTGTATATGGAAATGTTGCACTACGCTGCCATGTAGCTAGCACTGTTTACATGGATATGTTGGACTGATCTGCCAAGTAGGTAGCTCTCTTTATATGAACATATTGGAGTTGTCTGCCATGTACCTCGCTCACAGTATATGGACACGTTGGACACATCTGCCATGTAGCTAGAATTCTGTATATGGAAATGTTGTACTACCCTGCCATGTAGCAAGCTGTCTATATATGCACATATTGGACTGGTCTGCCATGTAGCTATCTTTCAGGATATGGACATGTTGGACTCATCTGATATGAAACTAGTACCCTGTATATGGAAATCTTGCACTACCCTGCCATGTAGCAAGCTCTCTGTATAGGGACATTTTAGACTCCTCTGCAATGTAACTAGCTATCTATACATGTATAAGTTGGACTGATCTGACAAGTTGGTAGCTCTCTGTATTTGAACAAATTGGACATTTCTGCCATGTAGGTAGCTCTCAGTATGTGGACACGTTGGACTCATCTGCCATGTAGCCAGAACTTTGTATATGGAAATGTTGCACTACTCTGCCATGTAGCTAGCTCTCTGTATGTGAACATATTGGACTTGTCTGCTATGAAGCTAGCTCACAGTATATAGACATGTTGGACTCATTTTTCAGGGAGCTAATCCTCTCTATATACACATGTTGGACTTACTTACCATGAAGTTAACTCTAAATATATGGACATGTTAGATATACATCTGCCATGTAACTAGAAATCTGCATATGGAAATGTTGCACTACCCTGCCATGTAGTTAGCTCTAAGTATATAGACAAGTTGGACTCATCTGCCTTGTAGGTAGAAATCTGTATATGGAAATGTTGCACTACCCTGCCATGAAGCTAGCTCTCTGTATATGGAGATATTGGACTCATTTGCCATGTAGCTACCTCTCTGTACATGGATATGTTGGACTGATCAGCCAAGTAGGCAGCTCACTTTATATGAACATTTTGAAGTTGTCTGCCATGTAGCTAGCTCTCAGTATATGGACATGTTGGCCACCTTTGCCATGTAGCTAAAACTCTGTATATGGAAATGTTGCACTACCCTGACATGTAGCTAGCTTTCTGTATATGAACATATTGGACTTGCCTGCCATGTAAATAGCTCTCATTATATGGACAAGTTGGACTCATTAGCCAGGGAATTAGTCCTCTATATATACACATGTTGGACTTAATTGCCATGTACTTAACTCTCAGTATACGGACATGTTGGGCTTATCTGCTATGTAGCAACTACGCTGTATATGGACATGTTGGACTACTCTGCCATGTAGCTAGCTCTCAGTATATGGACACGTTGGACACATTTGCCATATAGCTTGAACTCTGTATATAGAAATGTTGCACTACCCTGCCATGTATCTAGCTATCTTTATATGAACATATTGGACTTGTCTGTCATGTAGCAAGCTCTAAGCATATGGACACATTGGACACATCTGCCATTTAGCTAGAACTCTGTATATGGAAATGTTGCACTACTCTGCCATGTAGCTAGCTCTCTGTAAATAGACAATTTGGACTCATCTGCCTTGCAGCTAGAAATCTGTATATGAAATGTTGCACCACCCTGCCATGTAGCTAGCTCTCTGTATATGAACATTTTGGACTTGTCTGCTATGAAACTAGCTCACAGTATATGGATTTTTGGACCCATTTTTCAGGGAGCTAATCCTCTCTATATACACATGTTGGACTTACTTGCCATGAAGTTAACTCTAAATATATGGACATGTTAGACACATCTGCCGTGTAACTAGAAATCTGTATATGTAAATGTTGCACTACCCTGATTTGTAGTTAGCTCCAAGTATATAGACAAGTTGGACTCATCTGCATTGTAGGTAGAAATCGGTATATGGAAATGTTGCACTACCCTGCCATGAAGCTAGCTCCCTCTATATGGTGATATTGGACTCATTTGCCATGTAGCTAGCTCTCTGTACATGGATATGTTGGACTGATCTGTCAGGTAGGTAGCTCTCTGTATATGAACATATTGGACATGTCTGACATATAGCTAGCTCTCTATATATGGACACTCGGACTCGTCTGCCATCTAGCATGCTCTCTGTACATGGATATATTGGACTGATCTGCCAAGTAGGTAGCTCTCTGTATATGAACATTTTGGACTTGTCTACAATATAGGTAGCTGTGAGTATATGGACAGGTTGGACTCATCTGCCATGTAGCTAGTACCCTGTATATAGACATGTTGCACTACTCTGCCATGTAGCTAGCTCTCAGTATATGTACACATTAGAAACATCGGTCATTTAGCTAGAAA
>NW_006409092.1:28422-39095 GCF_000296735.1 Chrysochloris asiatica
ATGTTGCACTACTCTGCCATGTAGCTAGCTCTCAGTATATGTACACATTAGAAACATCGGTCATTTAGCTAGAAATCTGTATATGGAAATGTTGCATTACCCTGCCATGTAGCTAGATCTCTGTTTATGGACTTTTGGGACCTGTCTGCCAAACAGCTATGTCTCTGTAAATGGATAAGTTGGACTGATCTGCCAAGTAGGTAGCTCTGCGTGTATGAACTTATTGGACTTGGCTGCCATGTAGCTAGCTCTCAGTATATGGACATGTTGAACTCATCTTCCATGTAGCTAGTACCCTACATATGGACATGTTGCACTCCTTGGCAATGTAGCTAGCTCTCTGTATTTAGACAAGTTGGACTCATCTGCATTGTAGCTAGAACTCTGTTTATGGAAATTTTGCACAACCGGGCCATGTAGCTACCTCTGTGTATATAGACAAGTTCAACTCATCTTCCTTGTAGCTAGAACTCTCTATATGGAAATGTTGCAGTACACCGCCGTCATGTAGCTAGCTCTCTGTATATGAACATATTGGACTTGGCTGCCATGTAGCCAGCTCTCAGTACATGGATTTGTTGGACTGATTTGCCAAGCAGGTAGCTGTCTGTATATGAACATATTGAACTTGTATACCATGTACCTAGCTCTCAGTATATGGACATGTTTCACTCTTCTTTCATGTAGCTACTAACCTGTATAAGGACATGTTGGACTACTCTGCCATGTAGCTAGCTCTCAGTATATGGATACATTTGACACATCTGCAAGAAGCTAGAAATCTGTATATAGAAATGTTGCACTACCCTGCCATGTAGCTAACTCTCTGTATATGAACATTTTAGACTTGTCTGTCATGTAGCTAGCTCTCAGTATATGGACATGTTGGAATCATCTCCCATGTAGCTAGTACCCTGTATATGGACATGTTGCACTACTCTGCCACGTAGCTAGCTCTCTGTATATTGACAAGTTGGAATCGTCTGCTATGTATCTTGAACTCTGTATATGGAAATGATGCATTAATCTGCCATGTAGGTTGTTTTTGTTGTTTTTAAGTGCCATTGAGTGGGTTACAACCCATAGTGACCCTGAACAGGGTTTCTAAGGTAGAAAATCTTTACTGGAGCAGAAAGCCTCATCTTTCTCCCACGTAACAGCTTGTAGTTTCAAAATAGCTCTCAGTATATGGGCAAGTTTGACTCATCTGCCTTGTAGCTAGAACTCTGTATATGTAAATGTTGCACTACCATGCCATCTAGCTAGTTCTGTCTATATAGACATGTTGGAATCATATGCCTTTTAGCTAGAACTCTGTATATGGGAATGTTGCACTACCCTGCCATGTAGCTCACTCTCTGTATATAAACATATTGGAATTGTCTGCCATGTAGCTAGCTCTCAGTATATGGACATGTTGGACTCATATGACATGTATCTAGTGCACTGTATATGGACATGTTGGACTACTGTGACATGAAGCTAGTTCTCAGTATATGGATAAGTTGGACTCATCTGCCTTGTAGCTCGAATTCTGGATATGGAAATGTTGCACTACCCTTCCATGTAGTTAGCTCTTTGTATATAAACAAGTTGTACTCATTTGCCTTGTAGCTAGAACTCTGTATATGGAAATTTTGCACTACCCTACCACATAGCTAGCTCTCTGTATAGGTACATTTGGGACTCATCTGCCACGTAACTAGCTTTCTGTACATGGATATGTTGGAGTGATATTCCAAGTAGGTAGCTCCCTGTATATGGACATATTGGAGATGTCTGCCATGTAGCTAGCTATCAGTATGTGAATGGACATGTTGGACTCATCTGCCATGTAGCTAGTGCCCTGTATATGGATATGTTGGACTACTCTGCCATGTAGCTAGCTCTCAGTATATTGAAACGCTTGACACATCTGCCATGTAGCTAGAATTCTGTATATGGAAATGTTGCAATAGCCTGCCATGTAGCTCACTCTCTGTTTATGAACATTTTCGACTTGTCTGCCATGTACCTAGCTCTCAGTATATGGAAATGTTGGACTCATCTGCCATGTACCTAGTACTCTGTACATGGACATCTTGCACTACTTTGCCATGTAGCTAGCTCTCTGTATATAGACTAGTTGGACTCATCTGCCATGTAGCTTAAACTCTTTATATGGACATGATGCACTACTCTGCAATGTAGGTAGCTCTCAGTATATAGATAGGTTGGAATCATCTGCCTTGTAGGTAGAATTATCTATATGGAAATCTTGCACTATCCTCCTATGTCACTAGATCTCTAAGTATAGAAAAGTTGGATTCATGTGCCCTGTAGCAAGAATTCGGTATATGGAAATGTTGCAATACCCTGCATGTAGCTAGCTCTCTAAATATGAACATATTGGACTTTTCTGCCATGTAGCTAGCTCTCTATATATAGACAAGTTGGATTCATCTGCCTTGTAGCTAGAACTCTGAATATGGAAATATTGAACTAGCCTGCCATGTAGCTCGCTCTCTGTATATAGACAAGTAGGACTCATCTGCCATTTATCTTGAACTCTGTATATGGAAATGATGCATTACTCTGTCATATAGGTACCTCTCAGTAAATAGACAAGTTTGACTTATCTGCTTGGTAGCTAGAATTTTGTAAATAGAAATGTTGCACTACCCTGCCTTAGCTAGTTCTCTCTATATAGACAAGTTGGAATCATATCCCTTGAACCTTGAACTGTGTATATGGAAATGTTGCTCTACACTGCCATGTAGTATATGGACATGTTGGACTCATATGCAGTGTCTCTAGTACACTGTATATGAACATATTGGATTTGTCTGCCATGTATCTAGCTCTAAGTATATGGACACGTTGGATACATTGGCCATGTGACAAGAACTCTGTGTATGTAAATGTTGCACTACTCTGCCATGTAGCCTGCTCATTGTAAATAGACAAGTTGGACTCATTTGCCTTGTAGCTAGAACTCTGTATATGGAAATGATGTACTACCCTCCCATGTAGCCAGCTCTCTGTATATAGACAAGTTGGAATCATCTGCCTTGTAGCTAGAACTCTGTATATGGAAATGATGTACTACCCTCCCATGTAGCCAGCTCTCTGTATATAGACAAGTTGGAATCATCTGCCTTGTAGCTAGAACTCTGTATATGGAAAATTTGCACTACCCTGCCATGTAGCTAGTTCTCTGTACATGGATATTTTGCTGTGATCTTCCAAGTATGTAGCTCCCTGCATATGAACATATTGAAGATATCTGCCATGTAGCTAGCTCTCAGTATATGGATATGTTGGACTCATATGCCATGTATCTAGTACACTGTATATGGACATGTTGGACTACTCTGACATTAAGCTAGCTTTCAGTATATGGACAAGTTGAACTCATCTGCATTGTAGCTAGAACTCTGGATATTGAAATGTTGTACTACCCTGTCATGTAACTAGCTCTCTCTATATAAGACAAGTTGGAATCATCTGCCATGTAGCTAGAACTCTGTATATGGAAATTTGGACTCTTATGCCATGTAGCTAGCTCTCTGTACATGGATATGTTGGAGTGAACTGCCAAGTAGGTAGCTCCCTGTACATGAACATATTGGAGATGTCTGCTATGTAGCTAACTCTCAGTATATGGACATGTTGGACTCATCTGCCATATAGCTAGTACCCTGTATATGGACATGTTGGACTACTCTGCTGTGTAGCTAGCTCTCAGTATATGGACACGTTTTACACATCTGCTATGTAGCTCGAACTTTGTGTATGGAAATGTTGCATTAACCTGCCATGTAGCTCGCTCTCTGTATATGAATATTTTGGACTTGTATGCCATGTACCTAGCTCTCAGTATATGGAATAGTTGGACTCATCTGCCACATAGCTAGTACCTTGTATAAGGACATGTTGGACTTCTCTGACATGAAGCTAGCTCTTAGTATATGAACAAGTTGGACTCATCTGACTTGTAGCTAGAACTCTGTATATGGAAATGTTGCACTATCCTGCCATTTAGCTAGCTCTCTGTACATAGACAAGTTGAACTCATCTGCCCTGTCGAAAGAACTCTGTATATGGAAATGTTGCACTACCCTTCGATGTAGCTAGCTCTCTGTATATAGACAAGTTGGACTCATCTGCCTTGTAGCTAGAACTCTGTATATGGAAATGTTGTACTACCCTGCCATGTATCTAGCTCTCTGTATATGAACATATTGGATTTGTCTGCCATGTAGCTAGCTCTCAGTATATGGACATATTAGACTATCTTGTCATGTATCTAGAACACTCTATATGGACATGTTGCAGTACTCTGCCATGTAGCTATCTCTCAGTATATAGACAAGTTGGACTGATCTGCCTTGTAGCTAGAACTCTGTTTATGGAAATGTTGCATTTTCCTGCCATGAAGCTAGCTCTTTGTATATAGATAAGTTGGACTCATCTATGTTGTAACTAGAACTCTGTTTATGGAAATGTTGCAGTACCCTGCCATGTAGCTAGCTCTCTGTATACGGACATTCGGGACCTCTCTGCCAAATAGCTACATCTCTTTACATGGATATGTTGGACTGATCTGTCAAGTAGGTAGCTCTTGGTGTGTGAACATATTAGGCTTGTCTGCCATGTAGCTAGTTCTCAGTATATGGACATGTTGGAGTCATCTGCCATGTAGCTAGTAGCCTATATATGGACATGTTGCACTCCTCGGCCATGTAGCTAGATCTGTGTATATAGACAAGTTGGACTCATCTGCCTTGTAGGTAGAACTCTGTTTATGGAAGTGTAGCACTACTGGGACATGTATCTAGCTCTCTGTATTTGTACATATTGGACTTGTCTGCCATGTAGCAAGCTCTCTGTACATGGATATGTTGGACTAATATGCCAAGTAGGAAGCACCCTGTATTTGAACATATTTGACTTGTCTGCCATGGAGCTAGCTCTCTATATATAGACAAGTTGGACTCATTTACCTTGTAGCTAGAACTCTGTATATGGAAATGTTGCAATACCCTGCCACATAGCTAGCTCTCTGTGTATGGACTTTTGGGTATCGTATGCCATGTAGCTAGCACTCTGTACATGCATGTGTTTGACTGATCTTCCAATGAGGTAGCTGTCTGTATATCAACATATTGAACTTGTATGCCATGTAGCTAGCTCTCAGAATATGGACATGTTTCACTCATTTTCCATGTAGCTACTAACCTGTATATGGACATGTTATACTACTATGCCATGTAGCTAGCTCTTAGTATATGGACACGTTGGACACATCTGCCTAGAAGCTAGAAATCTGTATATGGAAATGTTGCACTACCCTGCCATGTAGCTAACTCTCTGTATATGAACATTTTATACTTGCCTGCCATATAGCTAGCTCTCAGTTTATGGACATGTTTCACTAAGTAGTCATGTAGCTAGTAACCTGTATATGGACATGTTGGATTACTCTGCCATGTAGCTAGCTCTCAGTATATGAACATGTTCGAATCATCTGCCATGTAGCTAGTATCCTGTATATGGACATGTTGCACTATTCAGCCATGTAGTTAGCTCTCTGTATATAGACAAATTGGACTCATCTGCCATGTAGCTACAATTTTGTATATGGAAATATTGCACTACCATGCCATGTAGCTAGCTCCCTGTATGTGAACATATTGGACTGCGTTGTCATGTAGCTATCTCTCAGTATATGAACATGTTGGACTCATCTGCCATGTAGCTAGTACCCTGTATATGGACCTGTTGCACTACTCTGCTATGTAGCGAGGTCTCTGCATATAGACAAGATGAACTCATCTGCCTTGTAGCTAGAACTCTATAAATGGAAATGTTTCACTACCCTGCCATGTAGCTAGCTCTCTGAATATGAACATTTTAGACTCGTCTGCCATGTAGCTACCTCTCTTTACATGGATATGTTGGACAGATCTTCCAAGTAGGTAGCTCTCTGTATATGCACATATTGGACTTGTCTGCCATGTAGCTAGCTCTCAGTATATAGGCATTTTGGACTCATCTGCCATGTAGTTAGTACCCTGTATACAGACATCTTGGACTACTCTGCAATGTAGCTAGCTCTCCCTATATGGACATGTTGGACACATCTGCCATGTAGCTATAATGCTGTATATGGAAATGTTGCCCTATTCTGCCATGCAGCTAGCTCTCTATATAAAACAAGTTGGACTCATCTTCCATTTAGCTAGTACCCTGTATATGGAAATGTTGGACTACTCTTCCATGTAGCTAGATCTCACTATACAAACACGTTGGACACATCTGCCATGTAGCTAGAACTCTGTATATGGAAATGTTCCACTACTCTGCCATGTAGCTAGCTCTCTGCATATGGACATTTTGGACTTGTCTGAAATGTACCTATCTCTCTGTACATGGATATGTTGGACTCGTCTGACATGTTGCTAGGTCTCAGTATATGGACAAGTTGCAGTAATCTTCCTTGTAGCTAGAATTCTGTATATGGAACTGTTGCACTACCCTGCCATGTTGCTAGCTCTTCGTATATGAACATATTGTAGTTGCCTGCCATGTAGCTAGCTCTCAGTATGTGGACATGTTGGACTCATCTGCCATGTAGCTAGTACCCTGTATATGGATATTTAGGACTGCTCTGCCATGTAGCTAGCTTTCAGTATATGGAACTGTTGGACTCATCTGGCATGTAGCTAGAACTCTGTATATGGACATGTTGGACTAATCTGACATGTAGCTAGCTCTCCGTATATAGAAAAGTTGGACTCATCTATCTTATAGCTAGAATTCTGCATATGGAAATGTTGCACGACCATCCCATGTAGCTAGCTCTATCTGGACATTTTGGACTCTCTGCCATGTAGCTAGCTCTCTGTATATGGATATGTGGGACTGGTTTGCCAAGTAGGTAGCTCTCTGTATATGAACATGTAGGACTTGTCTGCCATGTAGCTAGCTCTCATTATTTGGACATATTGGATTCATCTGCCATAGGGCTAGTACCCTGTATATGGACATGTTGCACTACCCTGGCATGTAGCTAGCTCTCTATATCTGAACATTTTGGACTCGTCTGCCATGTACCTAGCTCTCAGCATTTGGACACGTTGGAAACATCTCTCATGTAGCTAGTACTCTTTATATGGACATGATAGACTACTCTGCCATGTAGCTTGCCCTCAGTTTATGAACATTTTGGACTCATCTGCCATGTAGCTTGAACTCTGTATATGGAAATGTTGCACTACTCTGACATGTCGCCAGCTCTCTGTATATAGATAAGTTGGACTTATCTGAATTGTAGCTAACTCTCTGTACATGAATAAGTTGGATTGATCTTCCATGCAGGTAGCTCTTAGTATATGGACTCGTTTGACACATCTGCCATGAAACTAGAACTCTGTTTAGCGAAAATTTGCACTACCCTGCCATGTAGCTAGCTCTCTGTATATGGAAAAGTTGGACTCATATGCCTTGTTGTTAGAACTCTGTATATGGAAATGTAGCACTACCCTGTCCTGTAGCTAGCTCTCTGTATATGGAAATTTTTGACTTGTCTGCCATGTAGCTAACTCTCTGTACATGGATATGTTGCACTGATCTACCAAGTAGGTAGCTCTCTGTATGTGAACATATTGCACTTGTATGACATGTAACAAGCTCCCAGTATATGAACACTTTGGTCTTATCTGCCATGTAGCTTGAACTCTGTATTTGGAAATGATGCACTGCTCTTCCATCTAGATAGCTCTCAGTATATGGACATATTTGACTCATCTGCCATGTAGAAAGAACTCAGTATTTGGAAATGTTGCACTACCCTGCCATGTATCTAGTTCTCTATATATGGACATTTTGAATTCCACTGCCATGTAGCTGTCTCTCTGGACATGGATATATTGGACTGATTTGCTAAGCAGGTAGCTCCCTGTATAAGAATATATTGGACTTCTCTGCCATGTAGCTAGTTCTCAGCATATGGACATGTTGGACTTATCTACCATGTAGTTAATTCCCTGTATATGGACATTTTGGACTATTCAACCATGTAGATAGCTCTCAGTATATAGACACATTGGACACATCTGTCATGTAGCTAGTACTCTATATATGGAAATGGTGCACTACCCTGCCATACAGCTAGCTCTCTGTATATAGACAAGTTGGACTCATCTGCCTTGTAGCTGGAACTCTGTATATGGAAATGTTGCACTACTCTGCCATGTAGTTAGCTCTCTGTATATAGAAAAGTTGGACTCATCTGCCTTGTAGCTAGAACTTTGTATATGGAGATGTTTCATTTCCCCACCATGTAACTAGTTCTCTGTATATGGATATTTTGGACTCGTCTGACATGTAGCTAGGTCTCTTTACATGGATAGGTTGGACTGATCTGCCAAGTAGGTGGTTCTCTGTATATGAACATATTGGACTTGTCTGTCATGTACTAGATCTCAGTATATGGAATTTTTGGACTCATCTGCCATTTAGCTAGTACCCTGTGTATGGACATGTTTGAATACCCTGCCATGTAACTAGCTCTCTTTATCTGGCCATTTTGGACCCGTCTGCCATGTATTCAGCCCTGTGTACATGAATATGTTGGACTCATCTGCCAAGTTGGTAGCTCCTTGAATATGAACTCATTGGACATGTCTGCCACATAGCTAGCTCTCAGTATATGAACACTTTGGAATTATCTGCCATGTAGCTTGAACTCTGTCTTTGGAAATGATGCATTGCTCTTCCATATAGTTAGCTCTCTGTATATGGACACGTTGGAAGTATTTACCATGTAGCTAGAATTCTGTATATGGAAATGTTTGCACTACTCTGCAATGTAGCTACTTCTCTGTATAAAAACAAATTGGACTCATCTTCCATGTAGCTAGTTCCCTGGATATGGACATGTTTGCCTATTCTGCCATGTAGCTAGCTCACAGTATATGGTCACTTTGGACACATGTGCCATGTAGCTAGAACTATGTATATGGAAATGTTGCACTACCTTGCCATGTAACTAGCTCTCTGTATATGGACATTTTTCAATTGTCTGCCATGTAGCTAGCTCTCTGTACATGGATATGATTGAATGATTTGCCAAATAGGTAGCTCTCTGTACATGAACATGTTTTACTTGTCTGCCATGTAGCTAGCTCTCAATATATGCACATGTTGGACTCATCTGCCATGTAGCTAGTATCTTATATATGGATATTTTGCACTCTTCTGCCATGTAGCTAACTCTGTGTATATAGATAAGTTGGACTCATTGGCTTTGTAGCTTGAACTCTGTATATGGAAATGTTGCACTTCCCTGCCATGTAGCTAGCTCTCTGTATATATACAAGTTGGACTCATCTGCCTTGTAGCTAGAATTCTGTATATGGAAATATTGCACTACCTTGCCATGTAGCTAGTTCTCTGTATACGGAAATTTTAGAAACCTCTGACATGTAACTAGTTCACAGTATATGTACATGTTGGACCCATCTGACATGTAGCTAGTACCCTGTATATGGACATGTTGTACTACTCTGCCATGTTGCTAGCTCCCAGTATATGGATACATTGGACATATCTGCAATGTAGCTAGAACTCTGTATATGGAAACGTTGCACTACCCCGCCATGTAGCTAGCTCTCTGTATATGGACATTTTGGCCTCATCTGACATGTAGCTAGCTCTCTTTACATGGTTATGTTGGACTGATCTGCCAAGTAGTTAACTCTCTGTATATGAACATATTGGACTTGTCTGCCATGCAGAGAGCTCTCTTTATCTGGACATTTTGGATTTGTTTTCCATGTATCCACCTCTCTGTATATGAATATGTAGCTCCTTGTATATGAACATATTTGACTCGTCTGCCATGTAGCTAGCTCTCAGCGTTTGGACTCATTGGACACATCTGCCACGTAGATAGTACTTTTTATATGGATATGATAGACTACTCTGCCATGTAGTTAGCTCTCAGTATGTGGACATATTGGACTCATATGACATGTGTCTTGTACACTGTATATGGACATTTTGCACTACGCTGCCATGTAGCTAGCTCTCTGTATATAGACAAGTTGGAATCATCTGCCTTGTTGCTAGAACTCTGTATATGGAAATTTTGCACTACCCTACCTGTATATGGACATTTGGGACTCTTCTGCCATGTAGCTAGCTATCTGTACATGGATATTTTGGAGTGATCTCCCAAGTAGGTAGCTCCCTGTATTTGAACTTATTGGAAATATCTGCCATGTAGATAGCTCTCAGTATAAGGAAATGTTGGACTTATCTGACATGTAGCTTCTACCCTGTATATGGACATGTTGCACTAATCTGCCATGTAGCTAGCTCTCAGTATATGGACACGTTTTACACGTCTGCCATGTAGCTAGAACTCTGTACATGGAAATGTTGCACTAACCTGTCATGTAGCTCGCTTTCTGTATGCCATGTACTTATTTTTCATTATATGGGATAGTTGGACTCATCTGCCACATAGCTAGTACTCTGTATATGGACATGTTGGACTTCTCTGCCATGAAGCTAGCTCTCAGTATATGAACAAGATGGACTCATCTGACTTGTAGCTAGAACTCTGTATATGGAAATGTTGCACTACCCTGCCATGTAGCTAGCTCTCTCTATATAGACAAGTT
>NW_006409092.1:39195-43820 GCF_000296735.1 Chrysochloris asiatica
CAAGATGGACTCATCTGACTTGTAGCTAGAACTCTGTATATGGAAATGTTGCACTACCCTGCCATGTAGCTAGCTCTCTCTATATAGACAAGTTGGACTCACCTGCCTAGTTGTAAGAACCCTGTATATGGAAATGATGCATTACTCTGCTATGTAGGTAGCTCTCAGTATATAGACCAGATTGACTCATTTACCTTGTAGCTAGAACTTTGTATATGGAAATGTTGCACTACCCTGCCATCTAGCTAGCTCTCTATATATAGACATGTTGGAATCATATGCGTTGTAGCTAGAACTCTGTATATTGAAATGTTGTTCTACACTGTCAGGTAGCGAGCTCTCTGTATATACTCAACTTGGAATCATCTTCCTTGTAGCTAGAACTCTGTATATGGGAATGTTGCACTACCCTGTCATGTAGCCAGCTCTCTGTATATGGACATTTGGGACTCGTATGCAATGTAGCTAGCTCTCAGTACATGGATATGTTGGAGTGATCTTCCAAGTAGGTAGCAACCTGTATATGAACATATTGAAGATGTCTGCCATGTAGCTAGCTCTCAGTATATGTACATGTTGGAATCATCTGCCATGTAGCTAGTGCCCTGTATATGGACATGTTGGACTACTCTGTCATGTAACTAGCTCTCAGTATATGGACACATTTTACACATCTGCCATGCAGCTAGCTCTCAGTATATGGAAATGTTGAACTCATCTACCATGTATCTAGTACCTTTATATGGACATGTTGGAATCATCTGTCATGTAGCTAGTACTCTGCATATGGACATGTTGGACTAGTCTCCCATGTAGCTAGCTCTCTGTATATGGACACGTTGTACACATCTGCCATGTAGCTAGCTCTCAGTATATGGAAATGTTGAACTCATCTGACATGTAGCTAGTACTCTGTATATGGACATCTTTCACTTCTCTGCCATGTAGCTAGCTCTATGTATATAGACAAGTTGGACTCATCTGCCATGTAGCTTAAATTCTTTATATGGGCATGATGCACTACTCTGCAATGTAGGTAGCTCTCAGTATATAGATAAGTAGGAACCATCTGCCTTGTAGCTAGAACTCTCTATATGGAAATCTTGCACTATCCTACTATGTTGCTACATCTCTATGTATAGAAAAGTTAGATTCATCTGCCTTGTAGCAAGAATTCGGTATATGGAAATGAAGCACTACAATGCAGGTAGCTAACTCTCTATATATGAACATATTGGACTTTTCAGCCATGTACCTAACTCTATGTACATGGATATGTTGGACTAATCTGCGTAGTAGGTAGCTCCCTGTATTTGAACATATTGGAGTTGTCTGCCATGTAGTTAGCTCTTTATATAAAGACAAATTGGATTCATCTGCCTTGTAGCTTGCTCTCTGTTTATGGACATTTGGGACTCGTATGCCATGTAGCTAGCTCTGTGTACATGGATATGTTGGACTGATCTGCCAAGTAGGTAGCTCCCTGTATTTGAACATATTGGAGTTGTCTGCCATGTAGCCAACTCTCAATATATGGACGAGCTCTCATTATATGTTAATTTTATACTTGTCTGACATGTAGGTAGCTCTCAGTATACGGACATGTTGGACTCATCTGCCATGTAGCTAGTACCCTATATGGACATGATGCACTACTCTGCCATGTAGCTAGCTCTATGCATATAGACAATTTGGACTCATCTGCCATGTAGCTTGAACTCTGTATATGGAAATGATGCACTACTCTTCTGTGTAGGTAGTTCTCAGAATATAGACAAGTGGGACTCATCTGCCTTGTAGCTAGGACTTTGTATATGAAAAGTTGCCCTACCCTGCCATGTAGCTAGCTCTCTCTATATAGACAAGTTTGACTCATCTGAATCGTAGCTAGAAGTCTTTATATGGAAATGTTAATCTGTCAGGGAATGGCCTCGGCATAGGGGTTTGGTTCACAAGGAGGAGTCACCTGACGGCGATAGAGATAGTAAAAGAATACACAGACAGAAAGAGGGGGACAATGAGGCGCCCCAAAGCCAGGGCGCATACATCACTGGTGGGTTGACTTGGGACTACAGGCATCGTGGCCTCTGCAGGCAGCAACTCCCTGCCCTGCAATCTTTACTGCATGCCCTGCAACCCGTAATGCACAGCTGTGGAGGTCTTGGCCTCTGTTTTATTTAGGGGAGGAGCTTCACACCAAGCTGGGAGGGACTAAAGTAGGATACAGCTAACATCAGTAATTTTCCAGACATTCAGGTAACTTTACATCGTACTTCGCTGGTTTGAATCCCAGGCCAGCAACTTGGATTCTCAAGCTCAATTAACATATCTATAGTCCTGAACTCAGTTGGGGGAAGGTGAGAGGTAAGGACAAAAGGCTTGGGTGGAGTCCTGCTGTTACGCCTTCCTGAGCCAGGTCTGCAGGAGGACTCTAGACACCCAGGTGAATGGGCAGAACCTGGAAAAGGATTAGGGAGGATGGGTTTTTTGTCTGTAGAACAAAGAACTGTGAAGTAGCTAAGATATTTTTAGTTAATCCTTTGGAGAAAGGCTTGACCTTGCAACCTTTACAGTCTTCAGCTTTAGGAAAATATCACATTTATTTGTGGATTATCAAGGGTTCCATGTACGAAATTAATAAATATAACTGAACACTAAGATGCAAACAATTTTCCATTGACTGCCAGTGGCCTCATTTGTTACACTCGGGCCTATAGGGCCTCGAACCTCTGACCAGGCTTACACGGTCTGCAACATATTCTCCCTTATTTATTATTTTGTTTAAAGGAGGCTGCCTGTTAGGTGGTCCGTGAGAATGTCTCAGTCTTATCCATCTTTGAACTCATTGCATCATGGCAATGGCTCTGTCTTAGGTTGCTGAGTTTCCACGTGATCCTTGCCCGTCTCTGACTAACACGTCCATTCATAAACACTTGCCATCTGCAGGAGGCATGTGGGGATGAGACCAGCAGGGAGGTCTCCCATGCAAGACGTTGCTAGACTCTCACCTGCTCTCAGGTGAATGAGCAGGATCATTATGCTGAGGTTCAATTACACAGGGGAACTCAATCTCTAGCAGGGGCAGCAAATTAGTAGCCAATCAGTACTCAATTCGAGCATTACTTATATCAGAAATTTGAGCATGTAGCTGTTGAATATCCACAGACAAATGAACACCATTTCATAACCTCCTAAAACGCTATTGAACTAAGGTCTGATCCTGTTCAGATAACACAAATCTACCTATTCAATGAATATCGTTAAACTGAAAGTCTAAACTGGACATTTTGAACTCTTATATCTCAAAAACAACATTCCTTCTTCTAAAGCATTTATCCTATTTTGTAAACCTTGAAGTATTTTCTCTTGGATGGTAAGAGCGAGACTAATCTTCCTAGAAACTTGATTTACATGCTTACACAAGGGACACGGTGGAGAGGGCAATAGAAATAACATGTGTTAACAATGCAGTTATTCCTAGTATGGGAGCAACAACAAAACACGTGGCACGTTTAAAGGCCAGGCCAGCACAACACATGGCCTCACTTCTAAAACATTAACAGGTAATAAAATATAAGATGGGTAATGAGCAATTACATCAATTGGTAACATCTGTTAATTCCCCATTCCCCACACCCAAAAAGCAAAAAGTCTCTGGAGTTTAAAAAGTCTCTAAGTTGTTAAACAGTCCTTAAAATGTTTTTCTGCTCTGGAAGTGGCTTGCTGGAACTTGGTGCTCTTGTCGTAGGGGTTTCAGTAGAGATGCAAGTGAAGTATCTCTTTCAGATGGGTCCTCGGTGAATGCTGGCTTCCCCCAAGTTAGGAATGTCTCCTCTAGCCACAGGGTCAATTCAGTCAGGCTGGAATCCATGTGGAAAGATCTTTGCTCTGAAAAATAGGCTAAAACTTTCGCTCTTTTTGGTTAATAATATATTTAAAATACTAGACTCGGGACACAGATGAGAGGAGATTTGCTGCAAGTGATTAAAAGCAAGGTTAATATTAATCAATTCAATGCTAAAGTTTGTGCAGTCAGCCATACCTGAGAAATTTAGCTTGGCGGTTAATGGAAAACTGTTGGGAAAAAATGGTGTTAGCAGAGTTCAGGGAGAGGAATAGGCAGACAAATGAATCCATTCTAAAGGTTCCTGCGTTTGCCAAATAACTCCAGTAGGTGTTAGTAGAAAGGACGACAAGGTCACAGGGGGCAGAATCCTCTAGGCACTTAATAACTTGCTTTACAATAGCTTAGCCTCAACAGGTTTCAAAGCTTGAATAGCCTCAGATCAGAGAGAGAGTCCTTGAAAAACTTCAAAGATCTTAGAAAGGGCCCCCGCTCTAGGCTGGGGGTCCAGAACATTGCAAAATTAATTCCACAGGGGAAAAGACTTTTACTGAAACTCTCTCAGGTTTGTGTTGCTCATAACACTCTGCCATTTACCATGTATCTGAATTCACAGGCCTTTCACCTATTTTAGAAGCCAATTGAGTTAAACGATCCATGTAGGAATTTCCAGAAGTTAAGGGACCTGGTAAATGAGTTGTTAAGTTGTTGTTAAGTGCCGTCGAGTCGGTTCCGACCCATAGCGACCCTGTACAGGGTTTCCGAGGGTGTAAATCCTTAC
>NW_006409092.1:44216-52541 GCF_000296735.1 Chrysochloris asiatica
AAGGAAAAATTACTTTCTGGGTCTTTAGGAATGCCAAGGGAAAATCATCTGAAAAATTAAGAAACCACTCAAATTGCTCACTGGTATAGGGGAGCATTATATTTTAAAAATCTTACCCTAAAATCTCTCTACTGCGTTTTCCTTTGATCGTTAGAATCTTAAGGGGACGACCTCTTTAAATTTTTTCTACCCAAAAGATCAAATCACTAGAGCCAAAAGCAGCGTTATTTCGAGGGGTGTTGGTTAGGAACATGTCTCGTTTAACTAGAGGTAACAAAAGTAATTGAGCAATGCCTTGCGCATCGTGTATCCGTTGAGTTTTTGTAGGAGGATTAATTAAGATGTTTAATTCTCCAGTATAATCTGCATCTATGAATCCTGGAATGACAAGGATTTCTTTTAAAGAGGCAGAGTTTCTTCCACTAATTAAACCTACAGTTTCAGGTGGGAGAGGGCCAAAAACACTAGTGGGTATTTTTGTAACTGGTGAGTCTGGAGTCAGTATGGCTGAAAACTTACTTCTGGGGCTTGCATCTCTCTCCCCCTCTTTGATTTAACTGAGGGGGGTTTACCACCAAACTTCCTTGTAACATGGCTGCACTCGCCACGCTTTGGGCCATAGCTGGGGAAAAAACCTTTACTGAAACAATCTCAAGTTACGGTTTATTATCCTTCGCGTTTGCCCAGGTATCTGAATTCACAGACCCTTCCTCTATTTTAAAAGCCAATTGTTCAGCCACACCACTTGCTGCCTTTTCATTAATAATAACTCTTTTGACTGCCTGCAAGAGATGAGCCACAAGATCCCCACAATGCCCATCCGACCTCGGCCCAACCTCACTCGAGCCAGCCTCACCAGTCGCCAGAGGCAAAGCCTCGGCTCCCTTCAAAGCCACTTGGAAGTAAAAATGCAGCGGCTTGGAATTTTTCTTATTCACTTTAAGTCTTGGGCGGCGGCGGTTATAAGACCACTTGGAGCCCTGATACCAGGCCTCTCTCACAGCCGCTTGGAGGCAAAAGTGCCACAGATTGGATTTACTCTTTGTCTCTTTAAGCCGAGGGCGACGGCGATTGTAAGACCAATCTGGGCCCTCATATTGGGCAGCCTCTCCTTCTAGAGTGAGTTCGTCTTCAGAATTTATTTTAGCAAAGACTAAACCAAAAAAATGTGACTCTTTTTGTATCTCAACTGAATTTAGCAAAGACTCATCACAGGCCAGAAATTCACTCTCAGAACCAGCTGTGCTAGCAAGGCCAGGTAACTCAGTAATTTCAGCATGAGAACAAGCTTGTTTTACAATATACCAATAAGCAAAAGACCCATTTAAATCATTACATAGAGCGGCTTCCTCCGCAAAAGTAAGCTCATTTTCAGGACTCCATTTCTCAGTATCTGAACTCGAGGAGCCTGGCACTTCTTGCACTTTAGTCAAACTTGTTATATACTTAGGGGTTAGGGCATTCTTAGCAAGCTCTTTCGGCTTCGTTTTATCTAGGAGAGGGAGAGACTCCTCACAGCCTCAAAAATCATTCTCAGACTCAGGCAAATAGGTGATAGCCTTTTCAGGAATGAGATACTGGCTACGTTCCCTGAGCCAACGTTTCATCTCCCTCTCGATTCTTTTCCATTCTGATTCCCCCAAGATTCCACTCTCAGGTAACCAGAGGCTAATCAGCTGGACACAATTAACAAAATTAGACACGTTTCCTTCATTAACACACATTTTTCTTTTTTGCAGAGATTTCTTAAGAATTTTAAGATATACAGAATGGAAACTGGGCTCTGTCCGACCCATTTCCTTCACTTTCTTACTACCCCTTCCCAGCCTGGATACTCTATGACTAGGGGTGTCGCAACAAACCTGGGCAGTGGCATCACCAAGTTGAGCATCATTTCTTACCCCATCTTTTGTGCCACACGTTGGACGCCATATATGTCGGGGACTGGCCTTGATATAGGGGTTTGGTTCACGAGGAGGAGATACCTGACGGCAATAGAGATAGCAAAAGAATACACAAACAGAAAGAGAGGGAAAATGAGGCACCCCAAAGCCAGCGTGGATACATCATTGGTGGGCAGACTTGGGACTACAGGCATCGTGGCCTCTGCAGGCAGCAACTCACTGCTCTGCAATCTTTACTGCATGCTCTCCAACCCATAATGCACACCTGGGGAGGCCTTGGGCTCTGTTTTATTTACTGGAAGAGCTTCACCAATCTGGGAGGGACTAAAGTAGGATACATCTAACATTAGTAATTTTCCAGACATTCAGGAAACTTTACATCGTACTTCGCTGGTTTGAATCCCAGGCCAGCAACTTGGATTCTCAGGCTCAATTAACATATCTATAGCCCTGAGTTCAGTTGGGGGAAGGTGAGAGGTAAGGACAAAATGCTTGGGTGGAGTCCTGCTGTTTCGGCTTCCTGAGCCAGGTCTGCAGGAGGACTCTAGACGCCCATGTGAATGGGCGGCACCTGGAAAAGGATTAGGGAGGAAAGTTTTTTTTGTCTGTAGAACAAAGAACTGTGAAGTAGCTAAGATATTTTTAGTTAATCCTTTGGAGGAAGGCTTGTCCTTGCAACCTTTACAGTCTTCGGTTTTAGGAAAATATCACATATATCAGTGGATTATCAAGGGCTCCATGTACGAAATTAATAAATACAACTGAACACTAAGATGAAAAACAATTTTCTATTGACTGCCAGTGGCCTCATTTGTTACACTCAGGCCTATAGGGCCTCGAACCTCTGACCAGGCTTACACAGTCTGCAACATAACTCTACACTGCCATATAGCTACCTCTTTCTATACAGACAAGTTGGACTAATCTGCCTTGTAGCTAGAACTCTATATATGGAAATGTTGCACTTCTCTTCCATGTAACTAGCTTACTGTATATGGACATTTTGGACTCGTTTGCCATGTACCTAGCTCTCTGTACATGGATATGTTGGACTGATCTGTCAAGTGGTTAGCTCTCTGTATGTGAACATATTGAAGTTCTCTGCAGTGTAGCTAGCTTACAATATATGGACATTTTGGACTCCACCGCTTTGTTTCTAGTACCCTGTATATGGACATGTTGGACTACTCTGCCATGAAGCTAGCTCACAGTATATGGACAAGTTGGACTCATCTGCCTTGTATCTAGAACTCTCTATATGGAAATGTTGCACTACCCTGCCATGTTGCTAGCCCTCTGTATATAGACAAGTTGGACTTATCTCCCTTGTAGCTAGAACTCTGCATATGAGAATGTTGCACTACCCTGTCATGTAACTAGCTCTCTGTATATAGACAAGTTGGACTCATCTACCTTGTAGCTAGAACTCTGTATATGGAAATGTTGCACTACCCTGCCCTTTAACTTGCTCTCTGTATATGAACATATTGGACTTGTCTGCCATGTAGCTAGCTCTCAGTATAAAGACAAGTTGGACTCAACTGCCTTATAGCTAAAACGCTTCATATGTAAATGTTGCACTACCCTGACTTGTAGCTAGCTCTCTGTATATGAACATATTGGACGTGACTGCCTTGTAGCTAACTCTCAGTTTATGGACATGTTGGACTCTTCTGCCATGCAGCTAGTACCCTGTATATGGACATGGTGGACTACCCTGCCATGTAGCTAGTTATTAGTATAAAGACACATTGGACACATCTGCCATGTAGCTAGTACTCTGTATATGGAAATGGTACACTACCTTGCCATGTAGCTAGCTCTCTTTATATGAACATATTGGACTTGTATGCCATGTAGATAGCTCTAAGTACATGGACATGCTGGAAACATCTGTCAAGTTGCTAGAAGTCTGAACATGGAAATGTTGCATTACCCTGCCATTTAGCTAGCTCTCTATATATGAACATTTTAGACTTGTCTGCCATGTGGCTAGCTCTCAGTATATGGACATGTTGATGTCATCTGCCATGTAATTAATACCGTGTATATGGACATGTTGCACGACTCTGTTATGTATCTAGCTCTCTGTATATAGACAAGTTAGACTCATCTGCCATATAGTTTGAACTCTGTATACGGAAATGATGCACTACTCTGCCATGTAGTTAGCTCTCATTATATAGACTACTGGGACTCATCTGCCTTGTAGCTAGAACTCTGTATAAGGAAATGTTGAACTACCATGCCATGTAGCTAGCTGTCTATATTTAGACAAGTTGGACTTATCTGCCTCGTAAGTAGAACTCTGTATATCAAAATGTTGTACTACACTGCCTTGTAGCTAGCTCTCTGTATATGCACATTTGGATCTTGTCTGCCATGTATCATGCTCTCTGTGCATGGATATGTTGGAATGGATGCCAAGTAGCTAGCTCTCTGTATATGAACATATTAGACTTGTCTGCCATGTGGCTAGCTCTCAGTATATGGACATGTTGGACTCATCTGCCATGTAGCTAGTACCCAGAATATGGACAGGTTGAACTACCCTGCCATGTAGCAAGCTCTCAAATTATGAACACTTTGGACTCATCTGCCATGTTGCCTAAACTCTGTATATGGTAATGAAGCACTACTTTGCCATGTATCTAGCTCTCTGTATATGTACATTTTGGAGTTATCTGCCATGCAGCTACTACCCTCGATATGGACATGTTGTACTGATCTTCCATGTAGGTAGGTCTCAGTATATGGACATGTTGGACACATCGGCCATGTAGCTAGAAATCTATTTATGGACATTTTGGACTCGTCTGAAATGTAGTTAGCTCTTTATACATTCATATTTAGGACTGATCTGCCATGTAGCTAGCGCTCAATATATGGACACATTGGACAAATCTGCCTTGTAGCTAGAACACTGTATACAGAACGGTTGCACTACTCTGCCATGTAACAAACTCTCTGTATATGTACATATTGGACTTTTCTGCCATGTAGCTAGTTCTCAATATATGGACATTTTGGACTCATCTGCCAGGTAGCTTGTACCCTGTATATGGACATGTTGGACTACTCTGCCATGTAGGTAGCTCTCAGTATATGGACATGTTGGACACATCTGTGAAGTAGGTAAGACTCTGTATAAGGAAATGTTGCACTACCTGGCATTTAGCTAGCTCTATGTATTTGGATATGTTGGACTGATCTTCCAAGTAGGTATCTCTCTGTATATGAACATATTGGACTCCTCTGCCATGTAGCTAGCTCTCTGTCCATGAATATTTTGGACTGATCAGCCTTGTAGGTAGCTCTCAGTATATGGACACATTTGAGACATCTGCCATTTAGCTAGAACTCTGTATATGGAAAAGTTGCACTACCCTGCCATGTAGCTACCTCTCTGTATATGGACATTTTGGACTTGTCTGCCATGTAGGTAGCTCTCTGTACATGGTTATGTTGGACTGATCTGCCAAGTAGGTAGCTCTCTGTATATGAACAAACTGGACTTGTCTGCTATGTAGCTGGCTCTCAGTATATGAATATGTTGGACTCATCTGCCATCTAGCTAGTACCCTGTATATGGACATGTGGGAATACTCTGCCATGTAGCTAGCTCTCAGTATATGGACACGTTGGACACATCTGCCATGTAGCTAGAACTCTGTATATGGATATATTGCATTACTCTGCCATGAAGCTAGCTCTCTGTATATCGACATTTAGGAATCATATGCCATGTAGCTAGCTCCCTGAACATGATTATTTTAGACTGATCTGCCCTGTAGGTAGCTCTCAGTATATAGACAAGTTGGACTCATTTGCCTTGAAACTGAAACTCTGTATATGGAAATCTTGCACTACCCTGCCATGTAGCTAGCTCTGTGATTATGATCATATTGCATTTGTCTGCCATGTAGTTAGCTCTCGGAAAATGGACATGTTGGACTCATCTGCCATGAAGCTAGTAGACTGTATATGTACATGTTGGACTCATCTGCCATGTAGCTACCCCTCAGTATATGGATACGATGGACACATCTGCCATGTAGCTATAACTCTGTATACAAAAATGTTGCACTAGTCTATCATGTAGCTAGCTCTCTGTATATTGAAAAGTTGGACTCATCTGCCTTGTTGCTAGAACTCTGCATAAGGAAATGTTGCAATTCTATGCCAAGTAGCTAGCTCTTTATAAATAGACAAGTTGGATCCATCTGCTTGTAGTAAGAACTCTGTATATGTAATGGTTGCACTACCCTGCCATATAGTTAGCTCTCTGTATATGGACATTTTGGACTCATCTGCTTTGTAGCTAGCTCTCTGTACCTGCATATATGGGACTCATCTACCAAGTAGGTAGTTCTTTTTATATGAAGATATTGGAATTGTCTGCCATGTCGCTAAGTCTCAGTATATAGACAAGTTGAATTCCTCTGCCTTGTAGAAAGAACTCTGTATATGGAAATGTTGCACTACCCTGCCATGTAGCTAGCTCTCTGTATATGAAAATATTGGACTTGTCTGCCATGTCGCTTGCTCTCAGTATATGGACATGTTGGACTCATCTGCCATGTAGCTAATACCCTGTATATGGACATGTTGGACTACTCTTCCATGTGTCTAACTCTCGGTATATGGACACATTGGACACATCTGTGATGTAGCTAGAACTCTGTATATGTAAATGTTGCACTACTCTTCCATGTAGCTAGCTCTCTGTATATAGACATGATTGACTCATCTATCTTGTAGCTAGAACTCTTTATATGGAAATGTTACACTACTCACCATGTAGCTATATCTTTGTATATGGACATTGTGTCTATTCTGCCATGTAGCTAGCTCTCTGTACATGGACATTTTCAACTCATCTACCATGTAGCTAGCTCTCTGTACATGGATATGTTGGACTGATCTGCCAAGTAGACAGCTCTCTGTATATGAACATATTGGACTTTACTGCCATGTAGCTAGGCTCAGTATATAGACAAGTTGGACTCATCTGCCTTGTAGCTAGAACTATGTATATTGTAATGTCGCACTACCCTGCCATGTAACTAGCTCTTTGTATATGGACATATTGGACTTGTCAGCCATATAGCTAGTTCTCAGTATATCAGCGTGTTGGACTACTCTGCCTTGTAGCTAGCTCTCAGTATATGGACAAGTTTGACATATCTACCATGTAAGTAGAACTCTGTATATGGAAATGTTGCACTACCCTGCTATGTAGCTAACTCTCTGTATATAGACAAGTTGGAATCATCTGCCTTGTAGCTAGAACACTGTATATGGAAATGTTTCACTACCCTGCCATGTACCTAGCTCTCTGTATATAGACAAGTTGGACTCATCTACCTAGTAGCTAGAACTCTGTATATGTAAATGTTGCTCTACACTGACATATAGATAGCTATCTGTATATGGATATTTTGGACTCATCTGCCATGCACCTAGATTTCTGTACATTGATATGTTTTACTGATCTGCCAAGTAGGTAGCTCACTGCTTATGAACATATTGGACTTGTCTGCCATGTAGCTCACTCTCAGTATATGGACATGTTGGACACATCTGCCAAGTTCCTAGAACTCTGTATATGGAAATGTTGCACTACCTTGCCATGTAGCTAGCTCTCTGTAAATGAACATATTGGACTTGTCTGCAATGTAGCGAGCTCTCAGTATGTGCATATGTTGAAATCATCTGCCATGTAGCTAGTACCCGTATATGGACATGTTGGACTACTCTACCATGTAGCTAGAACTCTGTATATGGATATGTTGGACTACTCTGCCATGTAGCTATTCAATGTACATGAACATATTGGACTTGTCTGCCATGAAGCTAGAAATCTGTATATGGAACTGTTGCACTACTCTGCCATGTAGCTAGCTCTCTGTATATGGACATTTTGGACTCGTCTACCATGTAGCTAACTCTCTGTACATGGATATGTTGGACTGATCTGCCAAGTTGATAGCTCTCTGTATATGAAAATATTGGACTTTACTACCATGTAGCTAGGCTCAGTATATAGACAAGTTGGACTCATCTGCCTTGTAGCTAGAACTCTGTATATTGAAATGTCGCACTACCCTGTCATGTCACTAGTTCTCGATATATGGACATATTGGACTTATCGGCCATACAGCTAGCTCTCTGTATATCGACATGTTGGACTACTCTGCCATGTAGATATTTCTCAGTATATGGATATGTTGGACATATCTACCATGCAAGTAGAACTCTGTATATGGAAATGTTGCACTACTCTGCCAATTAGCTAGCTCTATGTATATAGACAAGATGGACTCATCTGCCTTGTAACTAGAACTCTGTATATGGAAATGTTGCACTACCCTGCCATATAGCTAGCTCTCTGTATATAGACAAGTTGGACTCATCTGCG
>NW_006409092.1:53036-54444 GCF_000296735.1 Chrysochloris asiatica
GTATATGGACATGTTGGACTACTCTACCATGTAGCTAGAACTCTGTATTTGGAAATGTTGAACTACTCTGCCATGTAGCTATTCAATGTATATAAACATATTGGACTTGTCTGCCATTAAGCTAGAAATCTGTATATGGAACTTTTTCACTACTCTGCCATGTAGCTAGCTCTCTGTATATGGACATTTTGGACTCGTCTACCATGTAGCTAACTCTCTGTACATGGATATGTTGGACTGATCTGCCAAGTAGATAGCTCTCTGTATATGAACATATTGGACTTTACTGCCATGTAGCTAGGCTCAGTATATAGACAAGTTGGACTCATCTGCCTTGTAGCTAGAACTCTGTGTATTGAAATGTTGCACTACCTTGCCATGTAACTAGCTCTCTGTATATGGACATATTGGACTTGTCAGCCAAGTAGCTAGCTCTCAGCATATCGACATGTTGCACTATTCTGCATTGTAGCTAGCTCTCAGTATATGTGCTGGCAGCCACAGCATACGTAATCAGCACTGAGAAGTTGAGGCACAAGGATAACATGGACGAAAATCCAGTCTTTGAGCCCTCCTCAGGATTACGGGCCATGGACCCTGAGGGCCAGGGAAGTAACTTCCTGAAGTCCCAGGTTCATAGGCTTTGGCAAACTCACTCTTTGGCCACCTTTGTGGAATTTTCTTTCATTGTACTTTTGTGCATTCTGTACTTGTTCTTTATCCTCTTAACTCCGGTAATTATAGCTTCTGGGAAAGTGATTGTTTTCAGTAATAATACACACAACGTTCAATGGCTCTCATGTAAATATCACTGCCCCAGTAACAAGAGTTGTGCGTGAGACTATGAGAAATAAAAGTACAGAAAAACAGGATGTAGCAACGCAGAGACTATGTAACAATTGTTTTCTAACCAATTATTCAGTAAAACAGATACGTGAGCTGTTAATGTCCATGTACAATAATCACACTGAAACTAGTAGTTACCCCCAGGAAACACCTCTGTGTATGTTTGTTATGCTCTTGATGTTTTTCATGGGAATCTTGTTGTATGTGTTAATTTTATGTACCCCAAAACCACTTCTGGGCATAACGATTGCAATCATAATACTTTTTTGGGGAATCCTATTATATGTGGTAGTTTTATGCACTACATATAATCCCCCATTGCTTGATTATTAAATAATTTAGATATGCAGGAATAAACTATAAATTGCCACCTTAGATATTTGAATTAGCCAGTAAAACTTCTGCATATGTTTCAGGAGAAAAGCTGCTTGGGCTGATCATATGAATTAGAACAATGGTGACTGCTCCTCCAAACTGCTCCCGGGTTTGATCAATATGATTTAATTACTCCTCTTCCCCCCGAGGGTATATTGGAAATATAAAGTAATGAAAATTGTTATAT
>NW_006409092.1:55317-57014 GCF_000296735.1 Chrysochloris asiatica
ATGTTGCACTACCCTGCCATGTAGCTAGCTCTCTGTATATAGACAAGTTGGACTCATCTGCTATGTAGCTAGGACACTGTATATGGAAATGTTTCACTCTCCTGCCATGTATCTAGCTCTCTGTATATAGACAAGTTGGCCTCATTTACCTAGTAGCTAGAAATCTGTATATGTAAATGTTGCACTACACTGACATATAGATTTTCTGTTTATGGACATTTTGGACTCATCTGCCATGCACCTAGATCTCTGTACATGGATATGTTGGACTAATCTGCCAATTAGGTAGCTCTCTGTTTATGAACATATTGGACTTGTCTGCCATGTAGCTGGCTCTCAGTATATTTATATGTTGGACTCATTTGCCAAGTAGCTAGTACCCTGTATATGGACATTTTGGATTGATCTGCCATGTAGATAGCTCTCAGTATATGGACACGTTTGAAACATCTGTGATGTAGCTAGATCTCTGTATATGGAAATATTGCACAACTGTCTCATGTAGCTAGTTCTCTGTATATAGACAAGTTAGACTCATCTACCTTGAAGATAGAACTCTGTATATGGAAATGGTTTCATTACCCTGCCATGTAGCTAGCTCTCTGAATATGGATATGTTGGACTAATCGTCCAAGTAGGTCGCTCTCTGTATATGAACATATTGGACTTGTCTGCCATGTATTCAGCTCTCTGTATATGGACATTTTGTACTCGTCTGCCAGGTAGCTAGCTCTCAGGACATGGATATGTTGGACAGATTTGCCAAGTAGATAGCTCTCTGTATATGAACATATTGGACTTGTCTGCCTTGTAGTTACCTCTCTGTATATAGAAAAGTTGGACACATCTGCCATGTAACTAGAACTTTGTATATGGATATGTTGCATTACTCTGCCATTTGGGTAGCTCTCAGTATATGGACATTTTGGAATCATATGCCATGTAGCTAGCTCCCTGAAAATGATTATTTTGGACTGATTTGCCCTGTAAGTAACTCTCAATATATGGACACGTAAAACACATCTGTCATATATCTAGAACTCTGTATATGGAAATTTGCACTTCTCTGTCATGTAGCTAGTTCTCTGTCCATAGACAAGTTGGACTCATCTGCCTTTTAGCTGGAACACTGTATATGGAAATGTTGCACTACCCTGCCATGTAGCTGGCTCTCTGCATATAGACAAGTGGGACTTGTCTGCCTTGTAGCTAACTCTCACTATATGGACATGTTGGACTCATTTGTCATGTAGCTAGTACCCTGTATATGGACATGTTGGACTACTCTGCCATGTAGTTAGCTCTCAGTATATGGACAAGTTGGACACATCTGCCATGTAGCTAGAATTCTGTATATGGAAATGTTGCACTACCCTGTCATGTAGCTAACTCTTTGTATATGAACATATTGGAATTGTCTGCAATGTAGCTAGCTCTCAGTATATTGTTGTTGTTGTTGTTGTAAGGTGCCATCGAGTCGGAACCAACTCATAGTGACACCATGCACAGCAGAACGAAACAATGTCCGATCCTGGGCCAACCTCACTACTGCTGCCACACTTGAGTCTATCAATGATGCCACCTGGCCAATCCGTGTCATTAGGGGTCTTCCTCTTTTTCTCTGACCCTCCACCTTACCCAGCATGACATCCTTCTCCAATGATTGTTTCCTCCGGACAAAATGTCCAAAGTAGGAG
>NW_006409092.1:57579-70107 GCF_000296735.1 Chrysochloris asiatica
GATTCTCATATTATTGGCTCAGCATACAGGTTGAATAAGTATGGTGAAAGAATACAACCCTGTCTCACACCTTTCCAAATTTTAAAACATTCAGAGTTCCCATGTTCTGTTCGAACAACTGCTTCTTGGTCTAGGTACAGATTCCATAGAAGTACAATTAAGTGTTCTGGAATACTAATAATTCTCAGTATATAGACAAGTTGAACTCATCTGCCTTGTAGCTAGAACTCTGTATATGGAAATGTTGCACAATCCTGCCTAGTATTTAGCTCTCTTTATATCAACATATTGGACTTGGTTTCCATGTAGTTAGCTGGCAGTATATGGACATGTAGGATTCATCTGCCAGGTTGCTTGTACCCTGTATATGGACAAGTGGGAATACTCTGCCATGTATCTAGCTCTCAGTATATGGTCACATTGGACACATCTGCCATGTAGCTAGAAGTCTGTATATGGATATGTTGCATTACTCTGCCATGTAGGTAGCTCTCAGTATATGGACATTTTTGAATCGTATGCCATGTAGCTAGCTCCGTGAACATGATTATTTTGGACTGATTTGTCCTGTAGGTAGCTCTCAGTATATGAACACGTTAGACACATCTGCCACGTATCTAGAACTCTGTATATGGAAATTTGCATTTCTCTGTCATGTAGCTAATTCTCTGTACATAGACAAGATGGACTCATCTGCCTTTTCGCTGAAACTCTGTATATGGAAATGTTGCACTAACCTGCCATGTAGCTAGCTCTCTCTATATAGACAAGTTGGACTTGTCTGCCTTGTAGCTAACTCTCAGTATATGGACATGTTTCACTCTTTTGCCATGTGGCTAGTACCCTGTATATGGACATGTTGGACTACTCTGCCATGTAGCTAACTCTCAGTATATGGACAAGTTGGAAAATCTGCCATGTAGCTAGAATTCTGTATATCAAAATGTTGAACTACTCTGCCATGTAGCTAGCTCTCTGTATATAGACAAGGTGGACTCATATGCCTTGCAGCTAGAACTCTGTATATGGAAATGTTGCACTACCCTGCCATGTAGCTAGCCCTTGACTATGGACATTTTGAACTCTTCTGCCATAAAGCTAGCTCTCTGTACATGGATATGTAGAACTGATCTACCAAGCAGGTAGCTCTCTGTATATGAACATATTGGACTTTTCTGCCTCATAGCTAGCTCTCAGTATATAGACAAGTTGGACTCATCTGCCTTGAAATGAAAGCGCTGTATATGGAAATGTTGCACTACCCTGCCATGTAGCTAGCTCTGTGTTTATGATCATATTGGATTTGTCTGCCATGTAGTTAGCTCTAAGTATATGGACATGTTGGACTACTCTGCCATGTAGCTACCTCTCAGTATATGGATACGATGTTCACATCTGCCACGTAGCTATAGAACTCTGCATATGGAAATGTTGCACTAGTCTGCCATGTAGCTAGCTCTCTGTATATGAACAAGTTGGACTTATCTGTCTTGTAGCTAGAACTCTGCATATGGAAATGTTGCACTTCTCTGCCAAGTAGTTAGCTTTCTATAAATAGACAAGTTGGACTCATCTGCTTGCAGTAAGAACTCTGTATATGGAACAGTTGCATTTCCATGCCATATCGTTAGCTCTCTGTATATGGACATTTTGGACTCATCTGCCATGTACCTAGATCTCTGTACATGGATATATTGGACTGATATTCCAAGTAGGTAGCTCTCTGTACATGAACATATTGGACTTGTCTGCCATGTAGCTAGCTCTCATTATATACATAAGTTGGACTCATCTGCCTTGTAGCTAGAAACCTGTATATGCAAATGTTATACTACCCTGCCATGTAGCCACCTCTCTGTATATGAACATATAGGACTTGTCTGCCTTGTACCTAACTCTCAGTATATGGACATGTTGGACTCATCTTCCATGTAACTAGTTCACAATATATGGACACGCAGGACACATCTGCTATGTAGATAGAATTCTGTATATGGAAATGTTGCACTACTCTGCCATGTAGCTAACTCTCTGTATATAGACAAGTTGGTCTCATCTGCCTTGTAGCTAGAACTCTGTTTATGGAAATGTTGCACTACCCTGACATGTAGCTCTCTCTAGGTATATGGACATTTTGAATTTGTCTGCCATGTAGATAACTCATTGTACAGGGATATTTTTGACTATTCGATCATGTACATAGCTTTCAGTATATGGACATTTTGGACTCGTCTGCCATGAACCTAGCTCTCTGTACATGTACTGGATATGTTGGACTCATCAGCCACGTTGGTAGCTGTTGGTACATGAACATATTGGACTTGTCTGCCATGTAGCTAGCTCTCAGTATATAGACAAGACAATCTCTTCAGCCTTGTATCTGGAACTTTGTATACGGAAATGTTGCACTACCCTGCCATGTAGCTAGCTCTCTGTATACAGACAAGTTGGACTCATCTGCCTTGTGGCTAGAACTCTGTATATGGATATGTTGCACTACCCTGCCATAGCTAGCTCTCTGTATATGAACATATTGGACTTGTCTGCCATATAGCTAGCTCTCAGTATATGGACACGTTGGACATATCTGCCATGTAGCTAGAACTCTGTATATGGAAATGTTGAACTACTCTACCATGTAGCTACTCTCTATATAAAGACAAGTTGAACTCATCTGCCTTGTAGCTAGAACTCTGTATATGGAAAATTTCACTACCCTGCCATGTAGCTAGCATTTGTATATGGACTTAATGGGAACTTCTGCCATGTAGCTAGCTCTCTGTACATGGATATGTTGGACTGATCTACCAAGTAGGTAGCTCTCTGTATATGAACATATTGGGCTTTACTGCGAAGTAGCTATCTCTCAGTGTATAGACAAGTTGGACTCATCTGCTTTCTAGCTAAAACTCTGTATATGGAAATGATGCATTACACTACAATATAGCTAGCTTTCTGTATATGAGCATATTGGAATTGTCTGTCATATAGCTGGCTCTCAGTATATGGACATGTTGGACTACTCTGCCATGTAACTAGTACCCTGTATATGGAAATGTTGCACTTACCTGCCATGTAGGTAGCTCTCTGTATAAAGACAAGTTGGACTCATCTGCTTTGTAGTTAGAGCTCTGTATATGTAAATGTTGCACTACCCTGCCATGTAGCAACCATTGAATATGGACATTTTGGACTTGTCAGCCATGTAGCTAGCTCCCTTTTCATGGATATGATGGACTGATCTACCAAGTAGGTAGCTCTCTGTATATGAACATCTTTGACTTTTCAGTCATGTAGCTAACTCTCAGTATATACACAAGTTGGACTCTTCTACCTTGAAGCTAGAACTCTGTATGTGGAAATGTTGCACTATCTTGCATTGTAGCTAGCTCCCGTATATGAACATATTGGATTTTTCTAACATGTAGGTTACTCTCAGTATATGGACATGTTGGAAACATCTGCCATGTAGCTAGAACTCTGTATATGGAAATGTTGCACTGCTCTGCCATGGCGCTAGTTCTCTGTATATAGACAAGTTGGGCTCATCTATCATTGAGCTAGAACACTGTATATGGAAATGTTGCACTACCTAGCTAGTTCTTTGTATATAACATATTGGACTTGCCTGCCATGTAGCCAGCTCTCAGTATATAGACATGTTGGACACATCTGCCATGTAGCTAGAACTCTGTATATGGAAATGTTGAAATACTCTGCCATGTAACTAGCTCTCTGTACATGGATATGTTGGACTGATCTACCAAGTAGGTAGCTCTCTGTATTTGAACATATTGGACTTTTCTCCCATGTAGCTAGCTCTCAGTATATGCACAAGTTGAACTAATCTGCCTTGTAGCTGGAATTCTGCCTATGGAAATGTTGCACTACAATGTCATGTAGCTAGCTTTCTGTATATGAATGTATTGGACTTGTCTGCCATTTAGCTAGCTCTCAGTATATTGACATGTTGGACTCATCTGCCATGTAGCTAGTTTCCTGTATATGGAAATGTTGCATTATTCTGTCATTTAGATAGCTCTCTGTATATAGACAAGTTGGACTCATCTGCTTTGAAGCTAGAATTCTGTATATGTAAATGTTGCACTACTCTGTCATGTAGCTAGCCCTTGTATATTGACATTTTGGACTCGTCTGCCATGTAGCTAGCTCTGTATACATGGATATGTTGGACTGATCTACCATGTAGGTAGCTCTCTGTATATGAACATCTTGGAGTTTTCTGTCATATAGCTAGCTCTCAGTATATAGACAAGATGGACTCTTTTATCTTGAAGCTAGAACTCTGTATATGTAAATGAGCACTACCCTGCCATGTAGCTAGCTTCTGTATATGGACATTTTGGACTTGTCTGCATGTATTTAGCTCTCTGTACATGGATATGTTGGATTGATCTACCAAGTAGGTAGCTCTCTATATATGAACATATTGGACTTCTCTGCCATGTAGCTAGCTCTCAGTTTGCCTGGTAGGTGGCTTTCAGTATATGGACTCGTTGGAAACATCTGCCATGTAGCTAGTACCCTGAATATGGACATGTTGGTCTATTCTGCCATGTAGCTACGTCTCAGTATATGGACACGTTGGACATATCTGCCTCGGTATACGGAAATGTTGCACTACCCTGCCATGTAGTTAGCTATCTATATATAGACAAGATGGACTTATCTGCCTTGTAGCTAAAAGTTTGTATATGTAAATGTTGCACTATCCTCCCATGGGGCCAGCTCTCTTTATATTGACATTTTGGACCCGACTGCCATGTAGCTAGCTCTCTGTACATGGATATGTTGGAGTGATCTACCAAGTAGGTAGCTCTCTGTATATGAACATATTGTACTTGTCTGTAATGTAGATAGCTCTCAGAATATAGACAAGTTTGACTTTTCTACCTTGAAGCTAGAACTCTGTATATGGAAATGTTGGACTACAATGCCATGTAGCTAGCTCTCTGTATATGAACATATTGGATTTGTCTGCCATGTAGGTAGCTCTCAGTATATGGACATGTTGGACTCCTCTTCCATGTATATGGATATGTTGGACTACTCTGCCATGTAACTAACTCTCAGTATATGGACACATTGGACTCATCTATCTTGTAGCTAGAACTCTGTATATGGAAATGTTGCACAACCCTGTCATGTAGCTACCTCTGCCAAGTAGGTAGCTCTCAGTATATGGACAGGTTGGACACCTCTTCCATGTGACTAGAACTATGTGTCTGGAAATGTTGCACTACACTGCCATGTAGCTAACTATCTTTATGTAGACAAGTTGGAGTCCTCTGCCTTCTAGCTAGAATTCTATATATGTAAATGTTGGACTACCCTGCCTTGTAGTTATCTCTCTGTATATGAACATATTGGACTTTTCTGACATCTAGCTAGCTCTCAATATATGAACATTTTGGACTTTTCTGTCATGTAGCTAGATTTCTATACATGTATATGTTGGACTGATCTAACAAGTAGGTAGCTCCATGTATATTAAAATATTGGACTTGTCTCTCATGTAGCTAGCTCTCAGTATATGGACATGTTGGACTCATCAGCCATATAGCTGGTACCCTGTATATGGACATGTTAGACTACTATGCCAAGGAGCAACCTCTCAGTATATTCACAGGTTGGACACATATCCCATGTGGCTAGAACTCCGTATCTGGAAATGTTGCACTACTCTGCCATATAGCTAGCTATCTTCATATAGACAAGTTGGACTCATCTGCCTTGTAGCTAGAACTCTGTATATGGAAATGTTGCACTACCCTGCTCTGTAGCTAGCTCTCTGTATATGGAAATTATGGACTCGTCTGCATTGTAGCTAGCTTTACGTACTTGGATATGTTGAACTGTTCTACAAAGTAGGTAGCTCCATGTATATGAAGATATTGGACTTGTCTTCCATGTAGCTAGCTCTCAGTATATAGTCAACTTGGAATCATCATCCTTGTAGCTAGACCTCTGTATAAGGAAATTTTGCACTCCCCTGCCATTAACACGCTCTGTGTATATGAAGATATTGGACTTGTCTGCCATGTAGCTAGCTTTCAGTATATGGACATGTTGGACTCATCTGCCATGTAGCTAGTACCTTGCTTATGAGCATGTTGCACTACTCTACCACGTAGCTAGCTCTCAGTATATGGACACGTTGGACACATCTGCCTTGTAGCTAGAACTCTGTATATGGAAATGTTGCACTTCTGTGCCATGTAGCTAGCTCTCAGTATATGGACACGTTGGACACATCTGCCTTGTAGCTAGAACTCTGTATATGGATATGTTGCACTTCTGTGCCATGTAGCTAGCTCTCAGTATATGGACAGGTTGGACACATCTGCCATGTAGCTAGAACTCTGCATATGGAAATGTTGCACTACTCTGCCATGTAGCTAGCTCTTTGTATATAGACAAATTCGGCTCATCTGCTTGTAGCTAGAACTCTGTATATGGAAATGTTGTACTATCCTGCCATGTAGGTAGCTCTCTGTATGAGGACATTTTCGACTCATCTGCTATGTAGCTAGCTCTCTGTACCGGAATGTGTTGGACTGATATATAAAGTAGGTAGCTCCCTGTATATGAATATATTGGACCTGTCTGCCATGTAGCTGGCTCTAAGTATATATGGTCATGTTGCAATCACATGCCATGTAGTTAGTACCCAATATATGGAAATGTTGCACTACTCTGCCATGTAGCTACTTCTCTGTATATAGACACGTTGGATTCATTTGCCTTGTAACTAGAACTCTGTATATGGAAATATTGCATTACCCTGCCTTGTAGCTAGCTATCAGTATATGGACATTTTGGACTTGTCTCAATGTATCTAGCTCTCTGTACATGGATATGTTGGATTGATCTACCAAGTAGGTAGCTCTCTATATAAGAACATATTGGTCTTTTGTGCATGTAGCTATCTCTCAGTATATAGAGAAGTTGGACTCATCTGCCATGTAGCTAGAACTCTGTATATGGAAATGTTGCACCACACTTCTATGTAGCTAGCTCTCTCTATATGAACGTATTGGACTTGTCTGCCATGTAGCTCTTCAGTATATGGACGTGTTGGACTCATCTGCTATAAAGCTGGTCCCCTGTATATGGACATGTTGGACTACTCTTCCAAGTAGCTAGCTCTCAGTATTTCGACAGCTCTCAGTGTATGGAAACATTGGACACATGTGCCATGTGGGCAGAACTCTGTATATGGAAATGTTGCACTATTCTGCCATGTAGCTATCTATCTTTATATAGCCAAGTTGTACTCATATGCCTTGTAGCTAGAACTCTGTATATGGAAATGTTAAACTACCCTGCCATTTACGTAGCTCTGTGTATATGGAAATTTTGGTCACGCCTGCCATGTAGCTAACTCTCTGTTCATGGATATGTTGGAGTGTTCTACAAAGTAGGTAGCTCTTCGTCTATGAACATATTAGACTTGTCTGACATGTAGTTAGCTCTCAGCATATAGACAAGTTGGACTCAGCTGCCTTGTAGCTAAAACTCTGTATATGGAAATGTTGCACTGCCCTATCATGTAGTTAGCTCTCTGTATATGAACATATTGGAATTATCAGCCATGTAGCAAGCTCCCAATATGAAGACATATTGGACTCATCTGCCTTGTAGCTACAACACTGAATATGGATATGTTGGACTACTCTGCCATATAGCTTGCTCGCAGGGTATGGATACTTTGGACACATCTGCCATGTAGCTAGAACTCTTTATATGTAAATGTTGCACTACTCTGCCACATAGCTAGGACTCTGTATATGGAAATGTTGCACAACCCTGGCATGTATCTATCTCTCTATGTATGGATATTTTGGACTTGTCTGGCATGTAGCTATCTCTCGGTACATGGATATGTTGGACTGATCTACCAAGTAGGTAGCTCTCTGTATATGAACATATGGACTTGTCTGCCATGTAGCTAGATCTCGGTATATGGACATGTGGGAATCCTCTGCCATGTAACTAGTATCATGTATATGGACATGTTGGACTACTCTGCCATGTAGCTTTCTAAGTATATGGACACGTTGGACACATCTGCCATGTAGTTAGAACTCTGTATACGGAAATGTTGCACTACTCTGCCATGTAGCTAGCTCTCTGTATATAGACAAGTTGGACTTAAGTGCTTTGTAGCTAGAACTCTGTATATGGAAATCTTGCACTACCCTGCCATGTAGCTAGCTCTCTGTATGGACACTTTGGACTCATCTGCCATGAAACTACCTGTCTGTACATGGATATTTTGGACTGATCTCCCAAGTTGGTAGCTCTCTGTACTTGAACATATTGGACTTTTCTGCCATGTAACTAGCTCTCAGTATATAGACAAGTTGGACTCATCTGCCTTGTAGCTAGAATTCTACAAATGGAACTGTTACACTACTATGCCATGTAACTAACTTTCTGTATATAGACAAGTTGGACTCATCTGTTTGTAGCTAGAATTCTGTATATGGAAATGTTACACTGCCCTGCAATGTAACTAGCTCTCAGTATATGGACATGTTGGACTCATCTGCAATGTAGCTAGTACCCTGTATATGGACATGTTGGACTACTCTGCCATGCAGTTAGCTCTCAGTGTATGGATGCATTGGACACATCGGCCATGTACCTAGAACTCTGTATATGGAAATGTTGCACTACTCTGTGATGTAGCTAGCTCTCTGTATATAGAAAAGATGGACTCATCAACCTTATAGCTAGAACTCTGTATGTGGAAATGTTTAAATACCCTGCTATGTAGCTAGCTCTCTGTATATGAACATATTGGACTTGTTTGCCATGTAGCTAGCTCTCAGTATATGGACATGTTGGACTTATCTGCCATGTAGCTAGTACCCAGTATATGGACATGTTGGACTACTCTGTGTGAAGCTAACTCCCAGTAGTTGGACAGGTTGGACACATCTGCCATGTAGTTTGAATTCTGCATATGGAAATGTTACTCTACTATACCATGTAACTAGCTCTCTGTATATAGAAAATTTTGACACATTTGCATGTAGCCAGAACTCTGTATATGGAAATGTTGCACAGCACTGCCATGTAGCTAGCTCTCAGTATATGGATATGTTGATCTCATCTGCCATATAGGTAGTACCCTGTATATGAACATGTTGAACTAGTCTGCCATGCAGCTAACTCTTAGTGTATGGACACAAAGGAAACATCGGCCATGTAGCTTGAACTCTATATAAGGAAATGTTGCACTACTCTGTGATGTAGCTACGTTTCTGTATATAGACAAGATGGACTCATCTGCCATGTAACTAGAACTCTGTATATGGAAATGATGCACTACCATGACAGTTAGGTAGCTCTCTGTATATTGACATTTTGGACTCCTCAGCCATGTAGCTAGTACCCTATATCTGGTCATGTTGGAATACTTTGTGATGTAGCTAGCTCTCAGTATATAGAAAAGTTTAATATATCTTCTTTGTCGCTAGAACTCTGTATAAGGAAATCTTGCACAAACCTGCCATGGAACTAGCTCTATGTATATGGATATTTTGGACTCATCTGCCCTGTAGCTAGCTCTCTGTACATGAATATGTTGGACTGATGCCAAGTTGGTAGCTCTCTGTACTTGAACATATGGGACTTGTGTGCCATGTAGCTAGCTCTCAGTATATAGTTAAGTTGGACTCATCTGCCTTGAAGCTGGAACTCTATATATGGAAATGTTGCACTACCCAGCCAGGTAGCTAGCTCTCAGTATATGGACATATTGGACACATCTGTCATGTAGCTAGAACTCTGTATATGGAAATGTTGCACTACTCTGCCATGTAGTTCGCTCTCTGTATAGAGAAAAGTTGGACTCATCTGCCTTGTAGCTAGAACTCTACATATGTAAATATTGCAGTATCCAGCCAGTAACTTCGCTGCCATGTAACTAACTCTCTCTATATGAACATATTGGACATGTCCATATACTTAGCTCTCAGTATATGGACATGTTAGATTCATCTGCCACTTAGTTAGTACCTTGTATGTGGACATGTTGCACTATGCTGACATGTAGCTGGCTCTCTGTATATAGACAAATTGGACTCATCTACCTTGTAGCTAGAGCTCTGAATATGGAATTGTTGCAGTATCCTGCCATGTAGCTAGCTCTCTGAAAAGATACAAGTTGGACTCATCTGCATTGTAGCTAGAACTCTGTATATGGATATATTGCACTGCACTGCCATTTAGCTAGCTATCTGTATATAGATATGTTGGACTCATCTTCCTGGTAGTTAGAACTCTTTATATGGAAATTTTGCACTACCCAACAATGAAAATAACTCTCTGTATATGGACATTTTGGACTCGTCTGTCATGTTGCTAGCTCTCTGTACATGGATAAGTTGGACTGATCTGCTAAGTCAGTATCTCTCTGGATATGAACATTTTGGACTTGTCTGGATGTAGCTAGCTCTCATTATATGGAAATGTTGGACTCTTCTGCCATGTAGCTAGTACCTTGTATATAGACATATTGGACTACTCTGCCATGTAGCTAACTCTCAGTATACTGACAAGTTGGAATTTTCTGCCTTGTAGCTAGAAATCTGTATATTGAAATGTTGCAATACCCAGCCATGTAGCTATCTCTCTATATATGAACATATTGGACATGTCTGCCATGTAGCTAGCTCTTTGTATATGAGTATTTTGACTGATCTTCCATGTAGGTAGCTCTCAGTGTATGGACATTTTGGACACGTATGCCATGTAGCTAGCTATCTGTACATAGATATGTTGGACTGATCTGCCAAGTTGTAGCTCTCTATACATGAACATATTGGCCTCGTCTGCCATGTAGCTTGCTCTCTGTACATGGATATGTTGGACTGTTCTACAAAGTAGGTAGTTGTCTGTATATGAACATATTGGACTTGTCTTCCAAGTAGCTAGCTCTCAGTATACAGTCAAGTTGGAATCATTTGTCTTGTAGCTAGAACTCTCTATATGGAAATGTTGCACTTCCCTACCATGTAGCTAGCTCTCTCTATATGAACATATTGGACTTGTCTGACGTGTAACTAGCTCTCAGTTTATGGACATGTTGTACTCTTCTGCCATGTAGGTAGTAACTTGTATATGGGCATGTTGCACTACTCTGCCATGTAGCTAGCTCTCAGTATATGGACACGTTTGACACATTTGCCATGTAGCTAGAACTCTGTATATGGAAATGTTGCACTACTCTGCTATGTAGCGAGCTCTCTTTATATAGACAAGTTGGCCTCATCTGGCTTGTAGTTAGAACTATGTGTATGGAAATGTTGCATTTTCCTGCCATGTAGCTAGCTCTCTGTATATGGACATTTTGGAGTCGTCTTCCATGTAATTAGTTCTCTGTACATGAATATGTTGAACTGATCTACCAAGTAGGTAGTTCACTAGATACAAACATATTGGACTTGTCTGCTATATAGCTAGCTCTCAGTATATAGACAATTTGGACGCTTCTGCCATGTAACTAGTACCTTGTATATGGACTTGTACTAAGCTGCCATGTATCTAGCTCTCAGAGTATGGACACATTGTACACATCTGCCATGTAGTTTCATTTTCAAGGCAAACGAGTCCAAAATGTCCATATACAGAGTGCTAGCTACATGACAGGTGGTGCAACATTTCCATATAAAGAGTTCTAGACACAATGCAGATGAGTCCAACTTTACTATGTACTGAGAGCTACCTACATGTCAGACAAGTCCAAAATGTCCATATACAGAGAGCTAGCTACATAGAAGTGTAGTGCATCATATCCATATACAGAGTTCAAACTACATGGCAGTTGAGTCCAAAGTGTTCATATACTGAGAGATAGCTACATGGCAGAGTAGACCAACATGTCCATATAAATAGAAATAGCTACATGGCAGATGTATCCAATGATTCATATATTTAGAAAAGATACATGACAGACATGTCCAATATGTTCATATGCAGAGATCTATCTACTTGGAAGATCTATCCAACATATCCATATACAGAGAGCTAGCTACATGGCAGACGAGTTCAAAACATCCATATACAGAGAACTCGCTATATGGCAGAGAATTACAACATTTCCATATACCGACTTCTACTGCAAGGCAGATAAGTCCAACTTGTGTATATACAGAAAGCAAGGTACATGGCAGGATAGTGGAACATTTCCATATAAAGAGTTCAAGATACAAGGCAGATGAGTCTAAAGTGTTCATATACTTAGAGCTAGCTACATGGCAATCGTTCTAACATATCCATGTACAGAAAGCTAGCAACATGGCATACGAGTCCAAATTATCTATATACAGACAAGGTAGTGCAACATTTGCAGATAGAGTTCTAGCTACAAGGAAGAAGAGTTCAACTGGTCTATATACGGAGAGCTAGCTACATGGCAAACAAGTCCAATATGTTCATATACAGAGAACTACCTACTTGGCAGATCATTCCTATATATCCATGTACAGAGAGCTA
>NW_006409092.1:73997-79301 GCF_000296735.1 Chrysochloris asiatica
TATGGCAGGGTATTGCAACATTTCCATATACAGAGTTCTACTTTCGAGGCAGATGAGTTCAACTTGACTATATACTGAGAGCTAACTATATGGCAGAGTCCAAATGTCCATATACTGGCAGAGTCCAAAATGTCCATATACTGAGAGCTAGCTACATGGCAGAGTAGTGCAACATTTCCATATACAGAGTTCTAACTACATGGCAGATGTGTCCAACGTGTCCATATACTGAGAGCTAGCTACTAGGCAGAGTAATCCAACATGTCAAAATATAGGGAACTAGCTATACAGCAGATGAGTCCAACACGTCCATATATTGGGAGCTAACTACATGGCAAGGTAGTGCAACATTTCCATATACAGAGTTCCACTTTCCAGGAAGTTGAGTCCAACTTGTCTATATACTCAGAGTTAGCTACATGGCAGAGTCCAAATGTCCATATACTGGCAGAGTCCAAAATGTCCATATACAGAGAGTTAGATACATGGCAAGGTAGTGCAACATTTCCATATACAGCGTTTCACCTGCAAGGCAGATGAGCCCAACTTGTCTATATACAGAGAGCTAGCTACATGGCAGAGTAGTGCAACATTTCCGTATATAGAGCTGTAGCTACATGGCAGATGTTTCCAATGTGTCCATATAATGAAAGCTACCTACCTGACAGATCAGTCTAAAATATCCATGCAGAGAGAGCTAGCGACATGTCAGATGAGTCAAAAATGTCCATATACAGAGAGGAAACTCCATGGCAGGGTAGTGCAACATTTCCATATACAGAGTTCAAGCCACAAGGCACATGAATCCAACTTGTCCATACATAGAGAGCTAGCTTCATGGCAGAGTAGTGCATCATTTCCATACAATGAGTTCAAGCTACAAGGCAGATGAGTCCAAAGTATTCATATACTGAGAGCTAACTCCATGTCAGAGTAGTCCATTATGTCCATATAAAGAGTACTAGTACCTTGCTAATGAGTCCAACATGTCCATATACTTAGAACTAGCTACATGGCAGAGTAGTGCATTATTTCCATATACAGAGAGTTCAACCTACATGGCAGATGAGTCCAAAGTGTTCATATACTGAGAGCTAGCTACATAGCAGAGTAGTCCAACATGTCCATCTAAAGAGTAGTATCTACCTGGCTAATGAGTCTGACATGTCCATATATTGATAGCTAGCTACATGGCATACAAGTCCAATATGTTCATACACAGATAGTTACGTACTGGGCAGATCAGTCCAACATATCCATGTATAGAGAGCTAGCTACATGGCAGAGAAGTACAAATTTTCCATATAGAGAGAGCTAACTACATGGCAGTGTAGTCCAACATTTCCATATATAGAGTTCTAGCTACAAGGCAGATGAGTCCAACTTGTCTATATATAGACAAGGGAACTAACTACCAGGCTAATTAATCCAATGTGTCCATATATTGAGAGCTGGCTATAATTCAGAAAAATCCAATATGTTCACATACAGAGAGATACCTACTTGACAGATCAGTCCAACATATCCATGTACAGAGAGCTAGCTTCATGGCAGGTGAGTCCAAAATGTCCACATACAAAGAGCTAGCTACATGGCAGGGTAGTGCAACATTTCCATATACAGAGTTCTATCTACAAGGCAGATGAGTCCAAATTGTCTACATACAGAGATAGCTACATGACTGGGTTATTCAATGTTTCCATATACAGGGTATTACCAACATGGCAGATGACTCAAACATGTATATATACTAGACAGATAGCTACATGGCAAACAAGTTCAATATGTTCATATACTGAGAGCTACCCACTTGGCAGATCAGTGCAACATATCCATTTACAGAGAGCTAGCTACATGGCAGAGTAGTCCAAAATGTCCGTATATAGAGAGCTAGCTACATGGCACGGTAATATAACATTTCCATATACAGAGTTCTAGCTACAAGGCATATCAGTCCAACTTGTGTGTATAGAGAGAGCTAGCTACATGGCAGAGTAGTGCAACATTTGCATATACAGAGTTCTAGCTACATGGCTGAGGTGTCCAACATGTCCGTATACTGATATCTAACTACATGGCAGATCAGTCTAAAATATCCATGCATAGAGAGCTGGATACATGGCAGACGAGTCCAAAATGTCCATATAGGGAGAGCAAGCTACAGGGCAGAGTAATGCATCTTTTTCATATACCGAGTTCAGGCTACATTGCAGATGAGTCCAAAGAGTTCGTATACTGAGAGCTAGCTACATGGCAGAGTAGGCCAACATGTCCATATAAAAAGAACTTGATACTTGGCTAATGAGTCCAATGTGTCCATATAGTGAAATCTAGCTACATGGCAGAGAAGCCAAACATGTTCATATACAGATAGCTACCTACTTGGCAGGTCAATCCAACATAACCCTGTACAGAGAGCTAGCTACATGGCAGATGAGTCCAAAATGTCCATATAGAGAGCTAGCTACATTGTAGAGTAGTCCAACATGTCCATATACCGTGTTCTAGCCACAAGGCAGATGAGTCCAACTTGTCTATATAGAGAGATCTAGCAACATGGCAGAGTAGTGTGTCATATCCATACACAGAGTTCAAGCTACAAGGCAGTAAGTCCAAAGTATTCAAATACTGTGAGCTAGCTACATGGCAGACCAGTTTGAAATGTCCATATAAAGAGTACCAGCTACCTGGCTAATGAGTCCAACATGTCCATATACTGAGAGCTAGGTACATGGCAGTGTAGTCCAACATTTCCATATAGAGAGTTCTAGCTACAAGGCAGAGGAGTCCAACTTGTCTATATACAGACAAGGGAACTAACTACCAGGCTTATTAATCTAATGACTCCATATATTGAAGGCTAGCTACACGGCAGGAAAATCCAATATGTTCATATACATAGAGCTACCTACTTGGTAGATCAGTCCAACATATCCATGTACAGAGAGCTAGCTACATGGCAGCCAAGTCGAAAATGTCCATATACAGCGAGTTAGCTACATGGGCAGAGTAGTGCATCCTTTCAATACACAGAGATCGGGCTACATGGCAGATGAGTCAAAAGTGTTCATATACTGAGACCTAGGTAAATGGCAGCGTAGGCCAACATACATATAAAAAGTACTTGCTACTTGGCCAATAAGTCCAACGTATCCATATACTGAGAGCTAGCTACATGGAAGACAAGTCAAATATGTTCCTATACAGATAGCTACCTACTTGGCAGATCAGTCCAACACATCCATGTACAGAGAGGTAGCTACATGGCAGATGAGTACAAAATGTCCCTATACAGAGAGATAGCTACACGACAAGGTAGTGCCACATTTCCAAATAAAGTGTTCTATCTACATGGCAGATATGTCCAACGTGTCCATAAACTGAGAGCTAGGTACAAGCAGAGTAGTCCATCATGTCCATATACAGGGTATAAGCTACATGACAGATGAGTGCAACATGTCCATATACTGAGAACTAGCTACATGGCTAGTCCAAGACAAGTCCAATATGTTCATATACAGAGAGCTACCTACGTGGCAGATCAGTCCAATATATCCATGTACAGAGAGTTAGCTACATGGCAGCCGAGCCCATAATGTCCATATATAGAGATAGCTACTTGGCATGGTAGTGCAACATTTCCACATACAGAGTTCTAGCTACAAGGAAGATGAGTCCAAATTGTCTATAAACAGAGAGCTAGCTACATGGCAGGGTAGTGCAATGTATTTCCATATACAGAGTTCTAGCCACAAGACAGATGAATCCAAATTGTCTATACATAGAGAGCTAGCTACATGGCAGAGTAGTGAATCAATTACATACACAGAGTTCAAGCTACAAGGCAGATGAGTCCAAAGTGTTCATATACTGAGAGCTTGCTACATGCAGAGTAGTCCAATAAGTCCATATAAAGAGTACTAGTTATCTGGCTAATGAGTCCAACTGTCCATATATTGAGAGCTAGCTACATGGCAGAGTAGTGCATCATTTCCATATACAGAGAGTTCAATCTACATGGCAGATGAGTCCAAAGTGTTCATATACTGAGAGCTAGCTACATGGCAGAGTATTCCATCATGTATATACAAATAGTACTATCTACCTGGCTAATGAGTCCAACATGTCCATACACTGAGAGCTAGCTACATGGCAGACAAGTCCAAAAATGTTCATATCCAGGTAGCTATCTACTTGGCAGATCAGTAAAACATATCCATATATAGAGACCCAGCTACATGGCAGGTGAGTCAATATGTCCATATACAGACAGCTAACCACATGGCACGGAAGTGCATCATTTCCAAATAAAGAGTTCTAGCTACATGGCAGATGTGTCCAACGTGTCCATATAATGAGAGCTACCTAGAAGAATAGTAGTCCAACATGTCCATATACAAGATACTAGCTATATGTCAGATGAGTCCAACCTAGTCATATACTGAGAGGTAGCTACATGGCAGACAAGTCCAATATGTTCATATAAAGAGAGCTACCTACTTGGCAGATCAATCCAACATATCCACATACAGAGAGCTAGCTTCATGGAAGATGAGTCAAAAATGTCTATATAGAGAGAGCTAGCTACATGGCAGAGCAGTGCAACATTTCCATATACAGACTTCAAGCTACAAGGCAGATGAGTCCAACTTTTCTATATACAGAGAGCTAGCTACATGGCAGAGTAGTGCAACATTTCCATATACTGAGAGCTACCTAAATGACAGATCAGTCTAAAATATACATGCACAGAGAGCTAGATACATGGCAGACGAGTCCAAAATGTCCATATAAAGAGAGCAAGCTACAAGGCAGAGTAATGCATCTTTTCCAAATACCGAGTTAAGGCTACATGGCAGACAAGTCCAAAATGTCCATATACTGAAAGCTAGCTACATGGCAAAGTAGGCCAACATGTCCATATAAAAAGTACTTGATACTTGGCTAATGAGTCCAATGTGTCCATAAACTGAGAGCTAGCTACATGGCAGACAAGTCCAAATGTCCATATATAGAGATCTAGGTACATGGCACGGTAATGCAATCTTTCCATATACAGAGTTCTAGCTTCAAGGAAGATGAGTCCAACTTGTCTATAAACAGAGAGCTAGCTACATGGCAGGGTAATGCAACATTTCCATATACAAAGTTCTAGTCATAAGGCAGATGATTCCAACTTGTCTATATACAGAGAGCTAGCTACATGGCAGAGTAGTCCAACATGTCCATATACAGAGTTCTATGTACATGACATATGTGTCCAACATGTCCATATACTGAGAACAAGCTACATGGCAGAGTAGT
>NW_006409092.1:79841-80683 GCF_000296735.1 Chrysochloris asiatica
AACATTTCCATATACAGAGTTCTAACTACAGGGCAGATGAGTCCAACATGTCTAAATACAGAGCTAGCTATGTGGCTGGGTCGTCCAAAATTTCCATATACAGGGTAGTAGCTTCATGGCAGAGGAGTCCAGCATGCACATATACTAGAGAGATAGCTACATGGCAGAAAACTCCAATATGTTCATATACAGAGAGCTACCTATTTGGCAGATCAGTGTAATATATCCATGTATAGAAGGCTAGCTACATGGCAGACGAGTCCAAAATATCCATATATAGAGTTCTAGCTACAAGGCAGATGAGTCCAACTTGTCTATATACAGACAGCTAGCTACATGGCAGGGTAGTGCAACATTTCCATTTACATTATTCTGGCTACAAGGCAGATGAGTCAAACTTGTCTATGTACAGAGAGCTAGCTACATGGTATAGTAGTCCAACATGTTCATATAAAGGGTAGTAGCTACGGTGGTTCCAGTTTGCCAGGGCAGCCAGGCAGTGCGGGTGAGTGTGGGCTCCGGGTTCGGGGGGGAGAAACTTGCGAGTTAAACCTCCCAGGTAAGAATTCACAGTTTCACTGCCCACGTAAATCTTAGTGCGCCAGAGCCTTAGACCCGCTTCTTTGAAAAATCACTGTGCAAGGAATTACATGCTTTTTAAAAGGGCGCCGCGGCATCCCCAGCTCCTTTGGGCTTGAGGGGGCGGGGCAGGGAACAGCTCGTGCGGAGCCTCCAATGGCTGGGAGACTCAAACAGGGAGAGCCACTGGTGACACCTCCCTAAGGGGGGATTTCTGCGCATACAGTGGACAGAGGGAAGTTAGCTTAGAAGAGGAAAAGGAA
>NW_006409092.1:94156-97341 GCF_000296735.1 Chrysochloris asiatica
AAAAAAAAAAAAAAAGGGGGTACTAGCTACATGGCAGATGTGTCCAAGGTGTCCATATACTGACAGCTAACTCCATGGCATAGTAGTCCAACATGTCCATATACATTACTCTAGCTACAAGGCAGATGATGCCAACTTGTCTATATACAGAGAGCTAGCTACATGGCCGAGTATTCCAACATGTTCATATACAAGATACTAGCCACATGGCCGATGAGTTCAACATGTCCATGTACTGAGAGCTAGCTAAATGGCAGACAAGTCCAATATGTTCACATACATAGAGCTAGCTACATAGCAGGGTAGTGCAACATTTAAAAATACAGAGCTTTATCTACATGGCAGATGTGTCCAATGTGTCCATATACTGAGAGCTAGCTACAAGCAGAGTAGTCCAACATGTCCATATACAGGGTACTAGCTACATGGTAGATAAGACAAAAATGTACATATACTGTGAGCTAGCTACATGGAGGAAAAGTCCAATATGTTCATATACAGAGAGCTACCTACTTGGCAGATTAATCCAAAATATCCATGTATAGAGAGTTAGCTAAGTGCCATACGAGTCCAAAATGTCCATATACTGAGAGCTAGCTACGTGGCATGGTAGTGCAACATTTCCATATACAGATTTCTTGCTACAAGACAGATGAGTCCAACTTGTTTATATAAGGAGAGGTAGCTACATGGCAGGGTGGTGCAACATTTCCGTATAGAGAGTTGTAATTTCAAGGTAGATGAGTCCAACTTGCCTATATACTGAGAGGTAGCTACATGCAGACAAGTTCAATATTTTCATATACAGAGAGCTAACTACTTGGCAGATCAGTCCAACATATCCATGTGCAGAGAGCGAGCTACATGGCAGATGTGTCTAAAATGTCCATATACAGATAGCTAGCTACATGACAGGGTAGTGCAACATTTCCATATACATAGTTCTATTTACAAGGAAGATGAGTCTAAAATGTCCATATACAGAGAGCTAGCTACATGGCAGATTAGTTCAACATTTCCATATACAGTGTTCTAGCTAAAAGGCAGATGAGTCCAACATGTCCATATATTGAGAGGTAGCTACATGGTAGACAAGTCCAATATGTTCATGCACAGAGAGCTAGCTACATGACAGGGTAGTGCAACATGTCCATATACAGAGTACTAGCTGCATAGCAGATGTATCAAACATGTCTATATACTGAGAGCCAGCTACATGGCAGAGTACTGCAACATTTCCATGTACAGTGTTCTAGCTACATGGCATACGAGTCCAAAATGTCTATATACAGAGAACTAGCTACATGGCAGGGTAGTGCAACCTTTCCATATACAGTGTTCTATCTACAAGGCAGATGAGTCCAAAATGCCCAAGCACAGAGAGCTAGCTTCATATCTGACGAGTTCAAAATGTCCATATACAGAGAGCCAGCTACATGGCAGAGAAGTGCAACATTTCCTAATACAGAGTTCTAGCAACATGGCAGATGTGTCTAACTTGTCCATATACTGAGAGCTAGCTACATGGTAGACAAGTCCAATATGTCTATTATACAGAGAGCTACCTACTTGGCAGATCAGTCCAACATATCCATGTACAGAGAGCTAACTACATGGCAGACGAGTCCAAAATGTCCATATACAGAGAGCTAGCTACATGGCAGATTAGTTCAACATTTCCATATACAGTGTTCTAGCTACAAGGCAGATCAGTCCAACATGTGCATATACTGAGAGCTAGCTACATGGCAGACGAGACCAAAATGTCCATATACAAAGAGCTAGCTACATGGCAGGGTACTGCAACCATTCCATAGACAGAGTTCCACCTACAAGCCAGATGTATCCAACGTGTCCATATATTGAGAGCTAACTGCATGGCAGATCAGTCCAAAATATCCATGCACAGAGAGCTAGCTACATGTCAGACTACTCCAAAATGTCCATATACAGATAGCTGGCTATATGGCAGAGTAGTGCATGATTTCCAAATACGTAGTTCAAGCTACATGGCAGATGAGTCCAAAGTGTATATATACTGAGAACTAGCTACATGGCAGAGTATTCCATCTTGTCCATAAAAAGAGTACTAATTATCTGGCTAATAAGTACAACATGTCCATATACTGAGAGGTAGCTACATGACAGACAAGTCCAATATGCTCATATATAGATAGCTACCTACTTGGCAGATCAGTGCAACATACCCATGTAAAGAGAGCTAGCTACATGGCAGGGTAGTGCACCATTTCCATATACAGAATTCTAGCTACTAGGCAGATGAGTACAACTTGTCTATATACAGAGAGCTAGCTACATGGCAGGGAAGTGCAATATTTCCATATATAGAGTTCAAGCTACATGGCATATGAGTTCAAAGTGTTCATATACTGAGAGCAAGCTACATGGCAGATCAGTCTATCATGTCCAAATAATGAGAGCTAGCTACATGTCAGTTGAATTCAAAATGTCCATATAGAGATAGCTAGCTACATGGCAGAGTAGTGCTACATTTCCATATACACATATCAAGCCACATGGCAGAGAAGTCCAAAGTGTTCATATACTGAGAGCTAGCTACATGGCAAAGTAGTCCAACATGTCCATATAAAGGGTACTAGCTACCTGGCTAATGAGTCCAACATGTCCATATACTGAGAGCTAGCTACATGGCAGACAAGTCCACAATGTACATATACAGATTGCTACCTACTTGGTAGATCAGTACAATATGTCCATGTACAGGGAGCTAACTACATGGTAGACAAATCCAAAATGTCCATATACAGAGAGCTAGCTACATGGTAGGATACTGCAACATTTCCACATACAGAGTTCCAGCTACATGGCAGATGTGTCCCACGTGTCCATATATTGAGAGCAAGTAACATGGCAGGGTAGTGCAACATTTCCATATACAGAGATCTAGCTACAAGGCAGATGAGTCCAACTTGTCTATATACGGTGAGCTAACTACGTGGAAGGGTAGTCCAACATGTCCTTATACAGTGTACTAGCTACATGGCAGATGAGTTCAACATGTCCATATACTGAGAGCTAGCTACATGGCAGACAAATCCAATATGTTCATGTACAGAGAGCTAGGTACATGGCAGGGTAGTGCAACTTTTCCATATACAGAGTTCTAGCTACATGGCAGATGTATCCAACGTGTCCATATACTG
>NW_006409092.1:97441-99660 GCF_000296735.1 Chrysochloris asiatica
TCCAACGTGTCCATATACTGAGAGTTAACTACATGACAGAGTAGTCCAACATGTCCATATACAGGGTACTAGATACATGGCAGAGAAGTCCAATATGTTCATACACAGAGAGCTACCTACTTGGCAGATCAGTCCAATATATCCATGTACAGAGAGCTAGGTACTGCAACATTTCCATATACAGTGTTCTAGCTACATAGCAGACGAGTCCAAAATGTCCATATACAGAGAGCTAGCTACATGGCAGTATTGGCAACATTTCCTTACACAGAGTTCTAGCTACATGGCAGATATGTTCAACGTGTCCATATACTGAGAGCACCCTACATGGCAGATCAATCCAAAATATCCATGCACAAAGAGCTAGTTACATGGCAGACGAATCCAATATATCCACATACAGAGGGCTAGCTACATGGCAGAGTTGTGCAAAATTTCTATATACACAGTCATAGCTACATGGCAGATGTTTCCAACTTGTCCATGTACTGAGACCTATTTACATGCAGATCATTCCAAAATATCCATGCAGAGAGACCTAGATACATGTCATATGAGTCCAAAATATCCATATACTGAGAGCTAGCTAGATGGCAGACATGTCCAATATGTTCATATACACAGAGGTAGCTACAAGGTAAAATAGTGCAACATTTGCATATACAGAGTTCTAGCTACAAAGAAGATGAGTCCAACTTGTCTATACACAGAGAGCAAGCTACATAGCAGAGTAGTGAATCATTTCCACATACACAGTTCAAGCTACATGGCAGATGATTCCAAAGTGTTCATATACTGAGAGCTAGATACATGGCAGAGTAGTGCAAAATGTCCATATACCGGGTACTAGCTATGTGACAGATGAATTCAACATGTCCATATACATAGAGCTAGATAAATGGCAGCGTAGTGCAACATTTCCATATACAGAGTACTAGCTACATTGTAGATGAGTCCAACATGTCCATATACTGAGAGTTAGCTACATGGCAGATGAGACCAACATGTGTATATTTAGAGGGCTAGCTACAAGGCACATGAGTCTAACATGTCTATATACAGAGAGCTAGCTACATGGCAGGGAATTGCGACATTTCCAAATACAGACTTCTAGCTACAAGGTAGATGAGTCCATCTTGTCTATATACAGAGAGCTAGCTACATGGCAGAGTAGTGTAACATTTCCATATACAGAGTTCTAGCTACATGGCAGATGAGTCCTGCGGGGAGTTCCTGCCCTCTGTTAGGGTCGTGGGACACAAGCGAATATGCGGAAATTTCGGGTGAAGAAATGAATGAATACAATTGAAAGGCTTTTCAACTTGCTGTGCTGACCGGCTATACTCTCCAGCTTCTGCTACCTCTGCTTCTGATTTCTGCTCTTTGCTGTCTGTCCTCTGCTCTCTGCTGTCTGTCCTCTCTCTGCTGCTTCTGCCTTCTGCCTCTTCTTCTGCTCTCTCTCTCTTCTTCCTACCCTCTGCCTGCTCTTCCGCTTGTCTCTTTCTGCCTTCTGATACTTTTGCCTTCGATCTTCTTCTGCCCCTTGCTCAGCAAGTCTTTATTTTTTATACTTATAATTACACAGTACATGCATTGACACTTTTTATCATTTCTTGACTTATTACACAGTTAGTCACAACATTCTTGCACCTGGTCATTAGACAGCCTTAACAAGAATGCTCTGTGATGTTCAGTCTGACCTTCATGATCTTTCCCAGTATGAGTTAAAGCTGTTTCTTCTTGTTTCTACTAAAAGATTATAAACTTTCTATCCTACATAATGTGCTATTATTTTTATAATAAAGGTATTCCATAAATCACTTGGAAGCTATGTGGCATAAAGCCCAACCTGGCTACTTACTGAAAGAAGTGTAGATTATTAAGTCAAAACTATTCATTTAAGTTCATTATTGTCTGCTTATTATGCAGGTGTCTGTATGTAAGGGTTTGTGAATTCTAGCTAGTTGCTGATTGTGGTGAGGTCTATGAGGTTAGGTCAGCTTGACTCTAATAAGTTATCTTTTTTTGTGGCCTCACAAATGCAGTTACTTAGGTGTTCTAAGGAAAGGGAGTAATTTATAAAATTTCTCTTTGTATTCAATCCACCAAGGCTGAAAGCAATTGCTGCTAAGCTAGTTTTTCTAATATTTGTAGAATTCATTGTGAAAGCTGAGAATATTGCCAAATTATATATATATATGTATATATATATTTGCAAG
>NW_006409092.1:99783-106258 GCF_000296735.1 Chrysochloris asiatica
TTTTGAGAATCATATGCCATGCATAATGTCTCTCCCCCCAGTGCGGCTTTGCCAAGCACTGAGAGTTAAGCGCTTCCCGCAGTCAAACATGTCCATAACCTGAGAGCTACCTACATGGCAGATCAGTCCAACATGTCCATATACAGGGTACTAGCCACATGGCAGATAAGTCCGACATGTCCATATACTGATAGCTAGCTACTAGCCAGACGAGACCAAAATGTCCATATACAGAGAGATAACTATATGGCAGAGTACTGCAACATGTCCATATACAGAGTTCTAGCTACATGGCAACTGTGTCCGATGTGTCCCTATTCTGAGAGCTAGCTAAATGGCAGAAAAGTTCAATATGTTCATATATAGAGAGCTAGCTTCATGGCAGATCAGTCCAACATATCCATGTACAGAGACCTAGCTACAAGACAGATGAGTCCAACTTGTCTATATAAAGACAGCTAGCTAAACGGCAGAGTAGTGCATCATTTCCATATACAGAATTCAAGCTACATGGCAGATGAGTCCTAGGTGTTCATATATAGAGGGCAAGCTACATGGAAGTGTAATGCAACATGTCCATATACAGGCACATGAGTCTAACATGTCTATATACAGAGAGCTAGCTACATGGCAGGGAATTGCAACATTTCCAAATACAGACTTCTAGCTACAAGGTAGATGAGTCCATCTTGTCTATATACAGAGAGCTAGCTACATGGCAGAGTAGTAGTTACATTGCAGATGAGTCCAACATGTCCATATACTGAGAACTACTTACATGGCAGAGAAGTCCAATATGTTCATATACAGAGAGATAGCTACATGGCAGCATAGTGCCACATTACCATATATAGAGTTCAAGCTACATGGCAGATGTGCCCAACGTGTCCGTATACTGAGAGCTATCTTCATGGCAGATCAGTCCAACATATCCATGTACAGAGAGCTGGCTGCATGGCAGATGAGTCCAAAATGTCCATATACAGAGAGCTAGGAACATGGCAGGGTAGTGAAGTATTTCTATATAAAGAAATCTAGCTACAAGGCAGATGAGTCCAACTTGTCTATATACAGACAGCTAAGTAAATGGAATGATAGTGCATTATTTCCATATACACAGTTCTAGCTATATGGCAGATAAATTCAAACATTTCATATACAGAGAGCCAGCTACATGGCAGGGTAGTGCAACATTTCCATATACAGAATTCTAGCTACAAGGAAGAAGAGTCTAAAATGTCCATATACAGAGAGCTAGCTACATGGCAGATTAGTTCAACATTTACATATACAGTGTTCTAGCTACAAGGCAGACAAGAACAACATTCTCATATAGTGAGAGGTAGCTACATGGCCTACAAGTCGAATATGTTCATGTACAGAGAGCTAGTTACATGGCAGGTTAGTGCAAAATTTCCATATACAGAGTTCTAACTACATGGCAGATGTATCCAACGTGTCCATATACTGAGAGCTAGCTACTTGGCAGAGTAGTCCAACATGTCCATATACAGCGTACTAGATATATGGCAGAGAGGTCCAATATGTTCATACACAGAGAGTTAGCTACATGGCACAATACTGGAACACTTCCATATACAGAGATCTAGCTACAAGAGAGATGAGTCCAACTTGCCTATATACAGAAAGCTGGCTTCATGGCAGAGTAGAGCAACATTTTCGTATACGGAGTTCTAGCTACATGGCAGATTTGTCCAACGTGTCCATATACTGAGAGCTAGATACATAGCAGAGTAGTTCAACATGTCCATTTGAAGTGTACTAGCTACATGTCAGATTAGTCTAACATGTCCATATACTGAGAGCTAGATACATAGCAGAGTAGTTCAACATGTCCATTTGAAGTGTACTAGCTACATGTCAGATTAGTCTAACATGTCCATATACTGAGAGCTAGCTACATGGAAGAAAAGTCCAATATATTCATATACAGAATGCTAGCTACATGGCAGAGTAGTGGAACATTTCCATATACAGAGTTCTACCTACAAGGCAGATGAGTCCAACTTGTGTATATACTGAGGGCTAGTTACATGGCACAGTAGTGCAACATTTCCATATACAGAGTTCAAGCTACAAGGCAGATGTGTCCAACATGTCCATATACTGATAGCTAGCTACATGGCAGACAAGTCCAATAAGTTCATGTACAGAAAACTACCTACTTGGCAGATAAGTCCAATGTATTCATTTACAGAGATAGCTACATGGCAGACAAGTTCGAAATGTCCATATACAGAGAGCTAACTACATGGTAGAGTAGTCTAACCTGTCCATATACAGGGTACTAGCTTCAAGGCAGATGAGTCCAACTTGTCCATATACTGAGAGCTAGCTATATGGCCTAGTAGTCCAATATGTCCGTATACAGGGTCCTAGCTACAAGGCAGATGAGTCCAACTTGTCTATGTACAGAGAGCTGGCTACATGGCTGAATAGTGCAACATGTCAATATACAGGGTTGTAGCTACATGGCAGATGTTTCCATCATGTCCATATACTGAGAGCTAGTTACATTGCAGACAAGTTCACTATGTTCACTTTTCGAGAGCTACCTCCTTGACAGATAAGTCCAACATATCCATGTACAGTGAACTATATACATGGCAGACGAGTCCAAAATGTCCATATACAGAGTGTAGCTACATGGCTGAGTAGTCCAATATGTCCATATACAGGGTACTAGTAACAAGGCCAATGTGTCCAACTTGTCTATATACAGAGAGCTAGCTACTTGGCAGAGTAGTGCAATGTATTCATATACACAGTTCAAGCTACATGGCAGATGAGTCCAAAGTGTTCATGTACTGAAAGATAGTCACATGGCAGAGTATTCCAACATGTCAATATAAAGAGTACTAGCAACATGGCATACAAGTCCAATATGTTCATATACAGAGAGCTACCTACTAGGCACATCAGTCCAACCTATCCATGTACAGATATCTGGCTACATGCCAGATGAGTACAAACATGTCCACATACAGAGAGCTAGCTACATGGCAGGTAGTGCAACATTTCCATATACAGAGTTCTAGCTACAAGGCAGATGAGTCCAACGTGTCTATATACCGAGGGCTAGTTACATGGCACAGTAGTGCAACATTTACATATACAGAGTTCTAGCTACATGGCAGATGTGTCCAACGTGTCGGTACATTGAAAGCTATCTACATAGCAGACAAGTTCAATATGTTCATATACAGAGAGCTACCTACCTGGTAGATCAGTCCAAAATATTCATTTACAGATCGCTTGCTACATGGCAGACAAGTCCAAAATGTTCATATACAGAGAGCTAGTTACATGGTAGGGTAGTGCAACATTTCCATGTACAGAGTTCTAGCTACAAGGCAGATGAGTCCATCTTGTCTATATAGAGAGAGCTGAGTTAATGGCAGAGTAGGGCAACATTTCCGTATACATAGTTCTTGCTACATTGCAGATGTGTCTAATGTGTCCATGTACTGAGAGCAAGCTACATAGCAGAGTAGTTCAACATGTCAATATACAGGGTACTAGCTACATGTCAGATGAGTCCAACATGTCCATATACTTAGAGCTAGATACATGGCAGACAAGTCTAATATGTTCATATACAGAAAACTACCTACTTGCCAGATTAGTCCAACATATCCATGTACAGAGAGCTAGCTATATGGCAGATGAGCCCAAAATATACATATACAGAGAGTTAGCTACATGGTAGAGTAGTCCAACATGTCCATATACAGGGCACGAGCTTCAAGGCAGATTAGTCCAACTTGTCCATATACTGAGAGCTAGTTATATGCCAAGTAGTCCAACATGTTCATAAACAGGGGCATAGCAGATGAGTCTAACTTGTCTATATACAGAGATCTAGCTACATGGCAGAGTAGTGCATCATTTCCATATACACAGTTCAAGGCACATGACAGATAAGTCCAAAGTGTTCATATACTAAGAGCTATCTACATGGCAGAGTAGTGCAATCTGTCCATGTACATGGTACTAGCTACATGGCAGATGAGTCCAACATGTACATACACTGAGAGCTAGCTACATGGAAGACAAGACAATTATGTTCATATACAGTGACCTAGCTACGTGGAAGAGTAGTGCAACATTTCCATATACAGAGTTCTAGATACAAGGCAGATGATTTCAACATGTTTATATACAGAGAGCTGACTACATGGCAGAGCAGTGCAACATGTCCATATACCGAGATCTAGCTACATGGCATATGAGTCCAACATGTCCCTATACTGAGAACTAGCTCCATGGCAGACAAGTCCATTATTTTCATATACAGAGAGCTACCTCCTTGATAGATCACTCCAACATATCCATGTATAGAGAGCTAGATACATGGCATAGGACAAAAAAATCTCCATATACAGAGACCTAGCTTCATGGCAGAGTTGTCCAATATGTCCATATACATGTTACTAGCTGCAAGGCAGATGAGTACAACATGTCTATATAGAGAGCTAGCTACATGGCAGAGTAGGGCATCATTTCCATATACACAGTTCAAGCTACATAGCAGATGATTCCAAAGAGTTCATATACTTAGAACAATCTACATGACAGAGTAATTCAACATGTCCATATACAGTGTAGTAGCTACATGGAAGATGAGTCCAACATGTCCATATATTGAGAGCTAGCTACATGGCATACAAGTCCAATATGTTCATATACAGAGAGCTAACTACACGGAAGAATAGTGCAAAATTTCCATATACAGATTTCAGGCTAGAAGGCACAGGAGTCCAACTTGTCTATATACAGAGAGCTGGCTACATGGCAGAGTAAGGCAACATTTACGTATACAGAGTTCTAACTACATGGCAGATGTGTCCAACGTGTCCATATACTGAGAGCAAACTATATAGCGAAGTAGTTCAACATGTCCATATACACGTACTAGCTACATGTCAGATGAGTCCAACATGTCCATATACTGAGAGCAAGCTACATGGCACACCAGTCCAATAAGTTCATATACAGAAAAGTACATACTTGGCAGATAAGTCCAACATATACATTTACAGAGAGCAAGCTACATGGCAGACATGTCCAAAATGTCCATATACAGAGAGCTAGGTACAAGGCAGAGTAGTCCAGCATGTCCATATACAGGCTACTAGCTTCAAGTCAGGTTAGTCCAACTTGTCCATATACTGAGAGCTAGCTGCATGGCACAGTAGTACAACATGTCCATATACAGGGTCATAGCTACAAGGCAGATGGGTCTAATTTGTCTATATACAGAGAGCTAACTACAAGACCAAGTAATGCATCATTTCCAACTACACAGTTTAAACCACATGGCAGATCAATCCAAAGTGTTCATATACTGAGAGCTATCTACATGGAAGAGTAGTGCAACATATCCATATACAGGGTACGAGCTCGATGGCAGATGAGCCAACATGTCCATATACTGAGAAATAGGTACATGGCAGATAAGTACAATATGTACATATACAGAGACATAGCTACATGGCAGAGTAGTGCAACATTTCCATATACAGAGTTCTAACTACAAGGCAGATGATTACATCTTGTCTATATACAGAGAGCTGGCTACATGTCAGAGTAGTGCAACATGTCCATATACAGAGTTCTAACTACATGGTAGATGGGTCCAACGTGTGCCTATACTGTGAGCTAGCTACATGGCAGACAAGTCCAATATGTTCATATACAAAGAGATACCTCCTGGGCAGATCAGTCCAACATATCCATGTATAGACAGCTAACTACATGGCAGATGTCTCCAACGTGTCCTTATGATGAGAGCTATCTACATGGCTGAGTAGTTCAACATGAGTTCAACATGCCCATGTACTGAGAGCTTGCCACATTTCAGTGCAGTCCAATATGCTCATGTACAGAGAGCTATTAGTTGGCAGATCAGTCGAACATATACATGTACAGAGAGCTAGCTACATAGCAGAGAAATCCAAAATGTCCGTATACAGAGAGCTAGCTACATGGCAGGGTAGTGCAACATTTCCATATACAGAGTTCTAGCTACAAGGCGGATGAGTCCAACTTGTCTACATACTGATAGCTAGCTACATGTAAGAGTAGTGCATCATTTCCATATACACAGTTCAAGCTACATAGCAGATTATTCCAATGTGATCATATACTTAGAGCAATCTACATGAAAAAGCAGTGCAACATGTCCATAAACAGTGTACTAGCTACATGGCAGATGAGTCCAACATGTCCATATACTGAGAGCTAACTACATGGCAGACAAGTCCAATATGTTCATATACAGAGAGCTAGCTACATGGCAGAGTAGTGCATTATTTTCATATACAGATATCTAGCTACAAGGCAGGTGAGTCCAACTAGTCTATATATAGAGAGCTGGCTACATGGCAGAGTAGGGCAACATTTCCATATACAGAGTTCTAGCTACATGGCAGATGTGTCCAACGTGTCCCTA
>NW_006409092.1:106358-125484 GCF_000296735.1 Chrysochloris asiatica
CATGGCAGAGTAGGGCAACATTTCCATATACAGAGTTCTAGCTACATGGCAGATGTGTCCAACGTGTCCCTATACTGAGAGTTAGCTGCATGGCAGATGAGTCCAAAATATCCATATACAAAGAGCTAGCTACATGGCAGAATAATCCAACATGTCCATGTACAGGGTACTAACTACATGTCACATGAGTCCAACATGCCCATATACTGAGAGCTAGCTATATGGCAGACAAGTCCAATATGTCCATATACAGAAAGCTACCTACTTGGCAGGTCAGTGCAACAAATCCATGTACAGAGAGCTAGCTACCTGGCAGACGAGACCAAATGTCCATATAGAGAAAGCTAGCTACATGGCAGAGTAGTCCAACATGTCCATATACAGGGTAATAACTATAAGGCACATGAGTCCATCTTGTCCATATACTGAGAGCTAGCTACATGGAAGAGTAGTGCATCACTTCCATATGCACTCTTCAAGCCACATGGCAGATGAGTCCAAAGTTTTCATATACTGAGAGCTACCTTCATGACAGAGTAGTCCACCATGTCCATATAAAGAGTACTAACTACATGGCAGACAAGTTCAATATGTTCATATACTGAGACCTAGCTACATGGCAGGGTAGTGCAACATTTCCATATACAAGTTCTAGCTAAATGTTAGACAAGTCCAAGATGTTCATATACAGAAAACTACCTACTTGGCAGATCACTCCAACATATCCATGTACAGAGAGCTAGCTAGATGGCAGACAAGTCCAAAATGTTCATATACAAAGAGCTAGCTACATCGCAGAGTAGTCCAACATGTCCATATACAGGGTAGTAGCTACAAGGCAGATGAGTCTAGGCTTGTGTATATACAGAGAACTAGCTACATGGCTGAGTAGTGCATCGTTTCCATATACACAGTTCAAGCCACATGGCAGATGAGTCCAAAGTGTTCATATACTGAGAGCTATCTACATGGAAGAGTAGTGCAACATGTCCATATACAGGGTACTAGCTACATGGCAGGTGAGTCCAACTTGTCTATATACATGGCTGAGGAGTGAAACATTTAGATATACACAGTTTAAGCTACATGGCTGATAAGTCCAAAGTGTTCATATACTGAGAGATAGCTACATGGTAGAGTACTCCAACATGTCCATATAAAGATTACTAGCTACATGGCAGACAAGTCCATTATGTTCATATACAGAGAGCTACCTACTTGGCAGATCTGTTAAACATATCCATGTACACAGATCTGGCTACATGGCAGACGAGTCCAAAATGTACATATACAGATCTAGCTACATGGAAGACAACACCAATATGTTCATATTCAGAGAGCTACCTCGTTGGCATATCAGCCCAACATATCCATGTACAGAGAGCTAGATACATGGCAGATGAGCCCAAAATGTGCATATACAGAGAGCTAGCTACTTGGCAGAGTAGTCCAACAATTCCTTATACAGGTTACTAGCTACATGGCAGAGTAGGGCATCATTTCCATATACACAGTTCAAGCTACATGGCAGATGCGTCCAACTTGTCTATATACAGAGAGCTAGCTACATGGCAGAGTGGTGTAACATGTCCATATAAAGAGTACTATCTACATGGCAGATGAGTCCAATATATCCATATAATGAGAGCTAGCTAAATGGTAGACAAGTCCATAATGTTCATATACAGAGAGCTAGCTACATGGCAGTGTAGTGCCACTTTTCCATATACAAAGTTCTAGCTAAATGTTAGACAAGTCCAATATGCTTATATACAGAAAACTACTTACTTGGCAGATCAGTCCTATATATCCATGTACAGAGCGCTAGCTAGATGGCAGACGAGTCCAAAATGTTCATATACAGAGAGCTAGCTACATTGTACAGTAGTCCAACATGTTCATATACAGGGTACTAGCTACAAGGCAGATGAGTACAACTTGTCCACATACAGAGAGCTAGCTACATGGCAGAGAAGTTCAACATGTCCTAATACAGTGCACTAGCTACATGGCAGATGAGTCCAACTTGTCCATATACTGAGAGCTAACTACATGGCAGACAAGTCCAATAAGTTCATATAAAGGGAGCTAGCTACATGGCAGAGTAGAGCAACATTTCCATATTCAGAGTTCTATCTACAAGGAAGATGAGTCCTAATTGTCTATATACCATGAGCAGGCTACATGGCAGAGTAGTGCAACATTTACATACACAGAGTTCTTGTTACATGGTCGATGTGTCCAATGTGTCAATGTACTTAGAGCTAGATACATGGCAGACAAGTACAATATGTTCATATAAAGAGAGCTACCTCCTTGGCAGATCAATCTAACATATCCATGTACAGAGAGCTAGCTACATGGCAGGCGAGTCTAAAATGTCCATATACAGAGAGCTAGCTACATTGCAGAGTAGTGGAACATTTCCATATACTGAGTTCTAACTACAAGGCAGATGAGTCCAACTTGTCTATATACAGAGAGCTGGCTTCATGGCAGAGTAGGGCAACATTTCCGTATACAGAATTCTAGCTACATGGCAGATGAGTCCAACTTGTCCATATACTGAGAGCTAGCTGCATAGCAGAGTATTCCAAAATATCCTTATACAGGGACTTAGATACAAGGCAGATGAGTCTACCTTGTCTATATACAGAGAGCTAGCTACAAGGGAGAGTAGTGCATCATTTCCACACACACACATTGAAGACACATGGCAGATGAGTCCAAAGTGTTCATATACTGAGAACTATGTACATTTCAGAGTAGTGCAACATGTCCATATACAGGATACTATCTCCATGGCAGTTGAGTCCAACATGTCCATCTACTGAAAGCTAGCTACATGGCAGACATGTCCAATATGTTGATATACAGAGAGCTAGGTACATGGCAGAGTAGTGCAACATTTCTATATACGGACTTTTAGGTACAAGGTAGATGAGTCCAACCTGTCCATATGCAGAGAGCTGGCTACAAGCCGACTAGTGCAACATTTCTATATACAGAGTTCTAGCTACATGGCAAATGTATCCAACGTGTCCCTATACTGCAATCTAGCTATATGGAAGACAAGGCCATTATGTTAATATACAGAGAGCTAACTCCTTGGCATATCAGTCCAACATATCCATGTACAGAGAGCTATATACATGGCAGATGAGCTAGCTACAAGGCAGATGAGTCCAACTTTTCTATATAAAGAGACTTAGCTACATGGCAGAGTAGGGCATCATTTCCATAAACACAGTTCAATCTACATGGCAGATGAGTCCAACTTGTCTATATACAGAGAGCTAGCTACATGGCAGAGTAGTGCAACATGTCCATATACAAAGTACTAGCTACAAGACAGATGAATCCAATATATCCATATAATGAGAACTAGTTACATGGCAGAAAAGTCCATAATGTTTATATACAGAGAGGTAGCTACATGGCAGTGTAGTGCCACATTTCCATATACAAAGTTCTAGCTAAATGTTAGACAAGTCCAATACGTTCATATACAGAAAACTACCTACTTGGCAGATCAGTTCAACATATCCATGTACAGAGAGCTAGCTAGATGGCAGACAAGTCCAAAATGTTCATATACAGAGAGTTAGCTACATTGCACAGTATTCCAAAATGTCCATATACAGGGTACTAGCTACAAGGCAGATGAGTACAACTTGTCCATATACTGAGAGCTAGCTACATGGCAGAGAAGTTCAACATGTCCAAATACAGTGTACTGGCTACATGGCAGATGAGTCCAACATTTCCATATACTGAGAGCTAACTACATGGCAGACAAGTCCAATAAGTTCATATAAAGAGAGATAGCTACATGGCAGAGTAGTGCAACATTTCCATATGCAGAGTTCTAACTACAAGGCAGATGAGTCCAACTTGTTTATATACAGTGAGCAGGCTACATGGCAGTGTAGTGCAACATTTACATACACAGAGTTCTTGTTACATGGTCGATGTGTCCAACGTGTCCATGTACTTAGAGCTAGACACATGGCAGACAAGTACAATATGTTCATATAAAGAGAGCTACCTCCTTGGAAGATCAATCTAACATATCCATGTACAGAGAGCTAGCTACATGGCAGGCGAGTCTAAAACGTCCATATACAGAGAGCTAGTTACATTGCAGAGTAGTGGAACATTTCCACATACAGAGTTCTAGCTACAAGGCAGATGAGTCCAAGTTGTCTATATACAGAGAGCTGGCTTCATGGCAGAGTAGGGTAACATTTCCGTATACAGAATTCTAGCTACATGGCAGATTAGTCCAACTTGTCCATATACTGAGAGCTAGCTGCATAGCAGAGTATTCAAACATGTCCTTATACAGGGACCTAGCTACAAGGCAGATGAGTCTACATCTATATACAAAGAGCTAGCTACAAGGCAGAGTAGTGCATCATTTCCACACACACATTGAAGACACATGGCAGATGAGTCCAAAGTGTTCATATACCGAGAACTATCTACATTTCAGAGTAGTGCAACATGTCCATATACAGGGTACTATCTCCATGGCAGATGAGTCCAACATGTCCATCTACTGAGAGCTAGCTACATGGCATACATGTCCAATATGTTCATATACAGAGAGCTAGCTACATGGCAAAGTAGTGCTACATTTCCATATATGGAGTTCTAGCTACATGGTAGATGATTCCAACCTCTCTATATACAGAGAGCAGGCTTCATGGCAGAGTAGGGAAACATTTCCATATACAGAATTCTAGCTACATGGCAGATGTGTCCAACGTGTCCATATACTGAGAGCTAGCAACATAGCAAAGTAGTTCAACTTGTCCAAATACAGGGTACTAGCTACATGTCAGATGAGTCTAACATGTCCATATACTGAGAAGTAGCTACATGGCAGACAATGCCAATATGTTCTTATACAGAAAACTAACTACTTTGCAGATCAGTCCAATATATCCATGTACAGAGATCTAGGTGCATGGCAGACGAGTCCAAAATGTCCATATACAGAGAGCTAGCTACATGGTACAGAAATCAAACATGTCCATATACAGAATACTAGCTTTGAGGCAAATGAGTCAAAAGTGTTCATATCCTGAGAGCTATCTACATGGCAGAGTAATGCAACATGTCCATATAAAGGGTATTAGCTACATGGCAGGTGAGTCCATCTTGTCTATATACATGGCAGAGTAGTGAAACATTTCCATATACACAGTTCAAGCTACATGGCAGATGAGTCCAAAGTGTTCAATTACTTAAAGATAGTTACATGGAAGAGTACTCCAACATGTCCATATAAAGAGTATTAGCTACATGGCAGACAAGTCCAATATGTTCATATACAGAAAGCTACATACTATGAAGATCAGTCTAACATATCCTTGTACAGATATCTGTCTATATGTCAGACGAGTCCAAACATGTCCATATAGAGAGATCTAGGTACATGGCAGAGTAGTGTAACATTTCAATATACAGAGTTCTAGCTACAAGGCAGATGAGTCCAACTTGTCTATATACAGAGGGCTAGCTACATGGCAGAGTAGTGCAACTTTTCCATATACAGGGTTCTAGCTACATATCAGATGTGACCAACGTGTCCATATACTCAGAGCTAGCTACATAGCAGACAAGTCCAATATGTTCATATACAGAGAGCTACCTACCTGGCACATCAGTCTAATGTATCCATTTACAGAGAGCTTGCTACATGGCAGACAAGTCCAAAATGTCCATAGACAGAGAGGTAGCTACATGGCAGGGTAGTACAACATGTCCATATACAGGGTACTAGCTACAAGGCAGATGAGTCCAATTTGTCAATATACAGAGAGCTATCTACATAGTAGAGTAGTACATCATTTCTATATACAGAGTTCAAGCTACATGGCAGATGAGTCCTAAGTGTTCATATGCTTAGAGCAATCTACATGGCTGAGTAGTGCAACATGTCCATATATAGGGTACTAGCTACATGTCAGATGAGTCCAACATATTCATATACTGAGAGTTAGCTACATGGCAGACATGTCCAATATGTTCATATACAGAGAGATAGCTAAATGGCAGACTGGTGGAACATTTCCATATACAGAGTTCTAGCTACAAGGCAGATGATTCCAACTTGTCTATATACAGAGAGCTTGCTTCATGGTAGAGTAGGGCAACATTTCCGTATACATAGTTCTAGCTACATGACAGATGTGTCCAACATGTCCATATACTGAGAGCTAGCTACATAGCAGAGTAGTTCAACATGTGCATATACAGAGTAGTAGTTACATGTCAGATGAGTCTAACATGTCCATATACTGAGAGCTACCTACATGGCTGACAAGTCCAATATGTTCATATAGAAATAACTACTTACTTGGCAGATCAGTCCAAAAATCCATGTACAGAGAGTTAGCTACATGGAAGATGAGTCCAAAATGTCCATATACAGAGAGCTAGCTACATGGTAGAGTAGTCCAACATGTCTATTTACAGGGTACTAGCTTCAAGGCAGATGAGTCCAACTTGTCTATATACAGAGAGCTAGCTACATGGCAGAGTAGTGCAACATGTCCATATACAGAGTACTAGCTACATGTCAGATGAGTCTAACATGTCCATATACTGAGAAGTAGCTACATGGCAGACAATGCCAATATGTTCTTATACAGAAAACTAACTACTTGGGAGATCAGTCCAACATATCCATATACAGAAAGCTAGCTGCATGGCAGATGAGTCCAAATTGTCCATATACAGGAGCTAGCTGTGTGGTAGAGAACTCAAACATGTCCATATACAGGATACTAACTTCAAGTCAAATGAGTCCAACTTGTCCATATACTGAGAGCTAGCAACATGGCAGAGTAGATCAACATGTCCATATACAGGGTCCTAGATACAAGGCAGTTGAGTCTAACTTGTATATATAAAGAGAACTAGCTGCATGGCAGAGCATTGCTTCATTTCCATATACACAGTTCAAGCCACATGGCAGATGAGTCCAAAGCGTTCATATACTGAGAGCCATCTACATGTCAGAGTAGTGCAACATGTCCATACACATGGTACTAGCTACATGGCAGGTGATTCCAACTTGTCTGTATACAAACAGCTAGCTACATGGTGGATTAGTGCATCATTTCCATATACAAACTTCAAGCTACATGTCAGATAAGTCCAAAGTGTTCATATACTGACAGCAATCTACATGGCACAGTAGTCCAACATATTCAGATAAAGAGTACTAGCTACATGGCAGACCAGTCCAATATGTTCATATACATAAAGCTAGCTACATTGCAGTGTAGTGCCACATTTCCATAAAAAGAGTTCTAGCTAAATGGCAGACAAGTCCAATATGTTCATATACATAAAGCTAGCTACATTGCAGTGTAGTGCCACATTTCCATAAAAAGAGTTCTAGCTAAATGGCAGACAAGTCCAATATGTTCATATACATAAAGCTAGCTACATTGCAGTGTAGTGCCACATTTCCATAAAAAGAGTTCTAGCTAAATGGCAGACAAGTCCAATATGTTCATATACAGAAAACTACCTACTTGGCATATCAGTCCAACATATTCATGTACAGAGAGTTAGCTATATGGCAGACGAGTCCAAAATGTGCATATACAGAGTGCTAGCTACATCGCAGAGTAGTCAGACATGCACATATACACGGTACTAGCTACAAGGAAGATGAGTCCAACATGTCCATATACTGAGAGCTAACTACATGGCAGACAAGTCCAATAAGTTCATATAAAGAGAGCTAGCTACATGGAAGAGTAGTGCAACTTTTCCATATACAGAGTTCTTGCTACAAGGCAGATGAGTCCACCTTGCCTATATACAGTGAGCAGGCTACATGACAGAGTAGTGCAACATTTACATACACAGAGTTCTTGTAAAATGGCTGATGTGTCCAACGTGTCCATATACTCAGAGATAAATACATGGCAGATAAGTCCAATATGTTCATATACAGAGAGCTACCTCCTTGGCAGATCAGTATAACATATCCATGTACAGAGAGCTAGACAGATGGCAGACAAGTCCAAAATGTTCATATACAGATAGCTAGCTACATAGCAGAGTAGTCCAACACGTCCAGATACAGGTTATTAGCTACAAGGCAGATGAGTCCAACTTGTCTATATACAGAGAGCTAGCAACATGGCAGAGTAGGGCATCTTTTCCATATACCGTGTTCAAGCTACATGGCAGATGAGTCCAAAGTGTTCATATACTTAGAGCAATCTACATGGCAGAGTAGTGCAACATGTCCATATACAGGGTACTAGCTACATGGCAGATGAGTCCAACATGTCCATATACTGAGAGCTAGCTACATGGCAGACAAGTCCAATATGTTCAAATACAGAGAGCTAGCTACATGACAGAGTAGTGGAACATTTCCATATAGAGTACTAGCTATAAGCCAGATGAGTCCAACTTGTCTATATACAGAGTACTGGCTACATGGCATAGTAGGGCAACATTTCCATATACAGAGTTCTAGCTACCTGGCAGATATGTCCAAAGTGTCCATATACTGAGAGCTAGTTCAATAGCAGGGTAGTTCAACATGTCCATATACTGTGTACTAGCTACATTTCAGATGAGTCCAACATGTCCATATACTGAGAGCTAGTTACATAGCAGAGTAGTTCAACATGTACATATACAGGGTACTAGCTACACGGCAGATGAGTCCAACTTGTTTATATTCAAAGAGCAAGCTACATGAAAGAATAGTGCATCATTTCCATATACAGTGTTCTATCTACATGGCAGGTGAGTCCAACTTGTCCATATACTGAGAGCCAGCTACATGGCAAAGTAGTCTAACATGTCCATATAGAGAGTACTAGCTACATGGCAGATGAGAACAACATGTCCATACAGAATGTTAGCTACATGGAAGATGTGTCCAACATGTTAGAGGGTTAACAACAAGGCAGATGTGTACAACGTTTCCATATACAGAGTTCTACCTACATGGCAGATCAATCCATCATGTCCATATACTGAGAGCAAGCTACATGGTAGACAAGTCCAATATGATCATATACTAAGAGCTACCTACATGGCAGATCAGTCCAACATATCCATGCACAGAGAGCTAGCTTCATGGCAAATGAGTCCAAAATGTCCATATATGAGTAGCTAGACACATGGAAGGGTAGTGCAACATTTCCATATACAGAATTTTAGCTACAAGGCAGATGAGTCCAACATGTCTATATACAGAGAGCTAGTTAAATGGCAGAGTAGTGCAACATTTCCATATACCCAGTTCTAGCTATAAGAGAGATGAGTCCAACATGTCTATTTACAGTGAGCTAGCTACATGGCAAGAGTAGTGCAACAGGTCCATATACAGGGTAGTAGCTACACTGCAGATGAGCCCAACATGTCTATATACTAAGAGCTAGCTACATAGCAGACAAGTCCAATATGTTTATCTACAGAGAGCTAGCTACATGGCAGAGTACTGAAACATTTCCATATACCAAGTTCTAGCTCCATGGCGGATGTGTCCAATGTGTCCATATATTGAGATCTAACTACATGGCAGATCAGTCCAAAAGTTCCATGCACAGAGAGCTTATTACATGTCAGACGAATCCAAAATGTACATATACAGAGTTCTAGCTCCATGGCAGATGTGTCCAACGTGTCCATATACTGAGAGCTACCCACATGACAGAGTAGTGGAACATGTCCAAATACTAGGTACAAGCTACATGGCAGATGAGTCCAACTTGACTATATACAGAGAACTAGCTACATGGCAGGGTAGTGCAATATGTCCATATAGAGAGTTCTAGCTACAAGACAGATGAGTGCAACTTGTTCATATACTGAGACCTAGCTAAAACTCAGAGTAGTCCAACATGTCCATATACAGGGTACTAGCTACATGGTAGATGAATCCAACATGTCCATATATGGAGAGCTAGCTACATGGCAGACAAGTCCAACATGTTCATATACAGATAGCTACCTACTTGGCAGATCAGTCCAACATATCCACGTACAATGAGCTAGCTACATGTCAGACAAGTCCATAATGTCCACATAGAGAGAGCTAGCTACATGACTGGGTAGTGCAATATTGCCATATACAGAGTACTAGCTACAAGACAGATGAGTCCAACTTGTCTACATACAGGGAGCTGGCCATATGGCTAAGTAGTGCAACATTTCCATATACAGAATTTAGTTACCTGGAAGATGTGTCCAACGTGTCCATATACTTAGAGCTAGCTACATGGCAGACAAATACAATATGTTCATGGACAGAGAGCTCCCTACCTGGCAGATAAGTCCAACATATCCATGTACAGAGTTCTAGCTACATGGCAGACGATTCCAAAATGTCCAAATACAGAGTGCTAGCTGCATGGAAGGGCAGTGCAACTTTCCATATACAGAGTTCTAGCTACAAGGCAGATGAGTCTAACTTGTCTATATAAAGAGAGCTAGCTACATGGCAGAGTAGTGCAACATTTCCATAAACAAAGTTTTAGCTACATGACAGATATGTTCAACATGTCCTTATACTGACAGCTAGTTACATGGCAGACTAGACCAACAGGTCCATATACAGGGTACTAGCGAAGTGGCAGATGAGTCCAACATGTCCATATACAGTGAGCTAGCTACATGGCATGCAAGTCCAATATGTACATATTCAGAAAGCTAAATACTTGGCAGAGTAGTGCATCATTTTCATATACAGTGTTCAAGCTAAATGGCAGATTAGTCCAACATGTCCATATACTGAGAGCTAGCTACATGGCAAACAAGTCGAATATGATCATATGCAGAGAGCTACCTACGTGGCAGATCAGTCTATCATATCCATGTACAGAGAGCTAGCTACGTTGCAGACAAGTCCAAATTTCTATATACAGATATGTACCTACATGGCAGGGCAGTGCAACATTTCCATATACAGAGTTCTAGTTACTAGGCAGATGAGTCCAACTTGTCTATATACAGAGAGCTAACTTCATGGCAGGGTAGTGCAACATTTCCATATACAGAGTTCTTGCTACATGCCAGATGAATCCAACGTGTCCATATACTGAAAGTTTGCTACATGGCAGACAAATCCAATATGTTCATATACAGAGAGCTACATACTTGACAGATCTGTCCAGCATATCCATATACAGAGAGCTAGCTACATGGAAGACAAGTTCAAAATGTCCATATACACAGAGCTAGCTACATGGCAGAGAAGTGCAACATTTCCATATACAGAGTTCTAGCTTGAAGGCAGATGAGTCCAACTTGCCTATACAAAGAGAGCTAACTACATGAAAGGGTAGTGCAACATTTCAATATAGAGAGTTCTAGCAACATGGCAGATGTGTCAAATGTGTCAATATACTGAGAGCTTTGTACTTGGCAGAAAAGTTCAATATGTACAAATACAGAGATCTACCTACTTGGCAGATCAATCCTATATATCCTGGTACAGAGAGCTAGCTACATGGCAGACGAGCCAAAATGTTCATATTACGAGAGCTAGCTACATGGCAGGGCAGTGCAACATTTCCATATACAGAGTTCTAGCTACAAGGCAGATGAGTCCAACTTCTCCATATACTGAGAGCTAGTTACCTGGCTGAGCAGTCAAACATGTCCATATACAGGGTACTAGCTACATGCCAGATAAGTCCAACATGTCCATATAATGAGAGTTAGCTACATGGCAGACAAATCCAATATGCTCATATACAGAGAGCTAACTACTTGGCAGATCAGTTCAACATATGCATGTACAGAGAGCTAGCTATATCGCAGTAGCGTCAAAAATGTCCATATACAGAGTGATAGATACATGGCAGAGTAGTGCAACATTTCCATATACAGGTCTCTAGGTAGAAGGCAGATAAGCCACACTTTTCTATATACAGAGAGGTAGCTACATGGCAGGGTAGTGCAACATCTCCATATACAGAATTCTAGGTACATGGCAGATGTGTCCAACATGTCCATATACTGAGAGCCAGCTAAGTGGCAGACAAGTCCAATATATTCATATACAGAGAGCTATCTACTTGGCCGATCAGTCCAACATATACATGTACAGAGGAGTCCAAAATGTCCATATACAGATACCAAGATACATGGTATAGTTGTGCAACATTTCCATATACAGAGTTCTAGCTACAAGGTAGATGAGTCCAACTTGTCCATATACTGAGAGCTAGCTACGTGGCAGAGTAATCCAACATGTCCATATACAGGGTACTCTCTACATGCCAGATGATTCCAACATGTCCATATACTGAGAGCTAGCTACATGGCAGAAAAGTACAAAATTCCATATAAAGAGATCTACCTACATGGCAGGGTAGTGAAACATTTTCATAAACAGAGTTCTAGCTACAAGGCAGATGAGTTCATCCTGTCTGTATACAGAGAGCTAGCTTCATGGAAGAGTACTGCATCATTTCCATATGCAGATTTCTAGCTACAAGGTAAATGAGTCCAATGTGTCTATATACAGATAGCTAATTACATGGCAGGGTAGAGAAACATTTCCATATACAGAGTTCTAGATACAAGGCAGATGAGTCCACCTTGTCTATATACAGAGAGATATCTCCATGGCAGAGTAGTATAACATTTCCATATAGAGAGTTCTAGCTACATGGCAGATGTCTCCAACGTGTTCATATGCTGAGCGCTAGCTACACGGCAGAAGAGTCCAATATGTTCTTATACAGACAGCTAACTACGTGGCAGATCAGTCCAACATATCCATGTACAGAGAGCTAGCTACATGTCAGCAAGTCCAAAATGTCCATATACAGAGAGCTAGCTACATGGAAGGGTAGTGCGACATTTACATATACAGAGTTCTAGCTACAAGACAGATGAATCCAACTTGTCTATATACAGAAAGCTTGCTACATGGCAAAGTAATGCAATATTTCCACATACAGAGTTCTAGATACATGGCAGATGTGTCCAACATGTCCATATACTGAGAGCTAGCTACATGGCTGACAAGTCCAACATGTTCATATACAGAGAACTGCATGCTTGGCAGAGCAGCCCAACATATCCATGAAGAGAGATCGAGCTACAGGACAGATAGATCCAAAATGTCCATATACAGAGAGCTAGCTACATGGCAAGGTAGTGCAATATTTCCATATAGAGAGTTCTAGCTACATGGCAGATATGTAAAAAGTGTCCATATACAGAGAGATACCTACATAGCAGGGTTCTGCATCATATCCATACACAGAATTCTAGCTACAAGGCAGATGAGTCCAACGTGTCTATATATAGAGAGCTAACTACATGGCAGAGTAGTGCAACATTTCCATATACATAGTTCTAACTACAAGGCAAGCTACATGGCAGTATAGTGCAAAATTTCAATATACAGTATTCCAGCTACAAGGCAGATGTGTCCAACATGTCCATATACTGAGAGCTAACTACATGGCAGATCAGTTCAGCATATCCATGTACAGAGTTAAAGCCACATGACATATGAGTCCAAAGTGTTCATATACTGAGAGCTAGCTATATGGCAGAGTAGTGCAACATGTCTATAAAAGGGTACTAGCTACATTGCAGATGTATCCAACATGTCCATATACTGAGAATCAGCTACATAGCAGTCGAGTCCAAAATGTCCATATACAGAGAGCTAGCTACGTGGCAGGGTAGTGCAACATTTCCATGTACAGAGTTCTAGCTACAAGGCAGATGGGTCCAACATGTCCATATACTGACAGCTAGCTCCATTGAAGACAAGTAAAATTTGTTCATATACAGAGAGCTACCTACTTGGCAGATCACTCCTACCTATCCATGTACAGAGAGCTAGCTATATGGCACACAAATTCAAAATGTCCAAATATAGAGAAGTAGCTATATGTCAGAATAGTGCAACATTTCCATATACAGAGTTCTAGTTACAAGGCACAAGAGTCCACCTTGTCTATATACACAGAGCTAGCTACATGGCAGTGTAGTGCAACATTTCTATATACAGAATTCTAGGTACGTGGCAAATGTGTCCAACGTGTCCATATACTGATAGCTAGCTAAATGGCAGATCAGTCCAAAATATCCACACAGAGAGAGCTAGCTACATGTCAGCCGAGTCCCAAATGTCCATATACAGAAAGCTACCTACATGACAGAATAGTGCATCATTTCCGTATACAGAATTCAAGCTATATCCAGATGAATCCAAAGTGTTCATATATTGAGAGCTAGCAACATGGCAGCGTACTCCAACATTTCCATATGCAGAGTTGTAGTTACAAGGCCTATGTGTCCAACGTGTACATTTACTGAGAACTAGTTACATGGCAGACAAGTCCAATATGTTCATATACACAGAGCTAGCTACTTGGCAGATCAGTCCAACAAATCCATGAACAGAGAGCTAACTACATGGTAGACAAGTCCAAAATGTCCATATACAGAGAGCTAGCTACATGACAGGGTAGTGCAACATTTCCATATACAGAGTTCTAGCTACAAATCAGATGTGTCCAACGTATCCATATAATGAGAGCTAGCTACATGGAAGAATAGGGCATCATTTCCATATACAGAGTTAAAGCTTCATGGCAAATGAGTACAAAGTGTTCATATACTAAGAGCTAGCTACATGGCAGAGTAGTCCAACACATCCATATACAGAGTTGTAGCAACAAGGCAGATATGTCCAACGTGTCGGTATACTGAGAGCTGGCTAGATGGCAGACAAGTCCAAAATGTTCATATACAATGAGCTACATACTTAATGGATCAGTCCAACATATCCATGTGCAGAGAGCTAGCTATATGGCATGGTAGTGCAAAGTTTCCATATATGGAGTTCTAGCTACAAGGCAGATGAGTCCAACTTATCTATATACAGAGAGCTAGCTACATGGCAGAGTAGTGCAACATTTCCATATAGAGAGTTCTAGCTACATGGAGATGGGTCAAACGTGTCCATGTACTGAGAGCTAGCTACATTGCAGAGTAGTCCATATACACGGTACTAGCTACATGGCAGATGACTCCAACATGTCCATATACAGAGAGCTAGCTACATGGTAGACTATTGGAACATTTCCATATACAGAGTTCTAGCTACAAGGGAAATGAGTCTAACTTGTCTATATACAGAGAGCTAGCTACTTGGCAGGGTAGTGCAACATTTCCATATGCAGAGTTCTAGTTACAAGGCAGATGAGTCCAACTTGTTTATATACAGAGTTCTAGCAACATGACAGATGTGTCCAACGTGATCATATTCTAAGAGCTCTCAGTATATGTCACGTTGGACACATCTGCCATGTAGTTAGAAATCTGTTTATGGAAATGTTGCACTGCTCTGACATGTAGCTAGCGCTCTGTATATAGATAAGTTGGACCCATTTGTCTTGTAGCTAGAACTCTGCATATGGATATGCTGTAATACCCTGCCACATAACTAGCTCTCTTTATATAGACAAGTTGGACTCGTCTGTCTTGTAGTTAGAACTCTGTGTATGGGAATGTTGCACTACTCTACCCAGTAGCTAGCTCGCTGTATATAGACAAGTTGGACTCATCTGCCTTATAGCTAGAACTCTGTATATGGAAATGTTGCACTACCCTGCCATGTAGCTAGCTCTCTGTATATGGACTTTTGAACTCGTCTACCATGTTGCTCGCTCTCTGTACAAGGATATATTGGACTGATCTGCCAAGTAATAGCTCTCTGTATATGAACATATTGGACTTGTCTGCCATGTAGCTAGCTCTCAGTATATGAATACTTTGGACTTATCTGCCATGTAGCTTGAACTCTGAATTTGGAAATGATGCACTGCTCTGCCATGTAGCTAGCTCTCTGTCTATGGACATTTTGGACTTGTCTGGCATGTAGCTATCTCTCAGTATATGGACACTTTGTACACATCTGCCATGTAGCTACAACTCTGTATATGAAAATGTTGATCTACCCTTCCATATAGTTAGCCCTCTGTATATAGACAATTTGGATTCGTATGCCTTGTAGCTAGAACTCTGTATATGGAAATATTGTAGACCCTGCCATGTCACAAGCTCTAAGTATATGGAAACGTTGGACACATCACCATGTGCCTAGAAATCTGTATATGGAAATGTTGCACTACTCTGCCATGTAGCTAGATCTCTATATATAGACAGGTTGGTCTCCTCTGCCTGGTAGCTAGAACTCTTTATATGGAAATGTTGCACTATCTGCTAAGTAGCTAGCTCACTGCATATGGAAATGTTGAACAGATCTGCTCTGTAGCTAGAACTCTGTATATGTAAATGTTGCACTACACTGCCATGAAGCTAGCTATCTGTATATGGACATTTTTGACTTGTCTGGATATGTTGGATTGATCTGCCATGTAGGTACCTCTCTGTATATGAACATATTGGACTTGCCTGACATGTAGGTAGCTCTCAGTATATGGACACGTTGGACACATCTGCAAAGTAGCTAGAACACTATATATGGAAATGTTGCACTACCCTGTAATGTAGCTAACTCTCTGTATATGAACCTTTTGGACTTGACTGCTCTGTAGCTAGCTCTCAGTATATGGACAAGTTGGACTCATTAACCAGGGAGCTAGTCCTCTATATATACACATGTTGGACTCATTTGCCATGTAGTTAACTCTCAGTATATGGACATGTTGGACTCATCTGCCATGTAGCTAATACCCTGTATATCAACATGTTCGACTACTCTGCCATGTACCTAGCTCACACTATATGTACACGTTGGACACATCTGCCAAGTAGTTAGAACTCTGTATATGGAAATGTTGCACAACCCTGCCATGTAGCTAGCTCTCTGCATATGAACATATTGTACTCATATGCCATGTAGCTAGATGTAAGGATACGGACAGGTTGGACACATCTGCCATGAAGCTAGAACTCTGTATATGGAAATATTGCACTACTCTGTCATGTAGCTAGCTCTTTGAATATAGAAAAGATGGACTCTTTTGCCTTGCAGTTAGAACTCTGAATACAGAAATATTGCACAAGCCTGCCATGTAGCTAGCTCTCTGTATACGGACATTTTGGAATCGTCTGCCATGTAGCTAACTCTCTTTACATGGATATGTTGGACTAATCTGTCAAGTAGGTAGCTCCCTGTATATGAACATATTGAACTTGTCTGCCTTGTAGCTAGCACTCTGTATATGGACACGATGGACACATTTGCCATGAAGCTGGAATTCTGTATACGGACATGTTGGACTACTCTACTATGTAGCTTGCTCTCAGTATATGAACACTTGGGACTCATCTGGCATATAGCTAGAACTCTGTATATGGAAATGATGCACTACTCTGCCATGGTGTTAGCTCTCTGTATATAGACAACTTGGACTCATCTGCCTTATAGCTAGAACTCTGTATATGGAAATATTGCACTACCCTGCCATGTAGCTAGCTCTCAGTATATGGATACGTTGGACACAACAGCCATGTAGCTAAAACTCTGTATATGGAAATGTTGCACTACTATGCCACGTAGTTACCTCTCTGTATATAGACAATTTGGACTAATCTGCCATGTATCTATAACTTTATATAAGTCATGTTGCACTTTCTTGCCATGTAGCTAGCTCTCCGTATATTGAAATTTTGGAGTCATATGACACATAGCTATGTTGGACTGATCTGCCAAGTAGTTAGCTCTCTGTATATGAACATATTGGACTTGTCCGCCATGTAGCTTTACCTTGCCATGAAGCTAGCTCTCTGTATCTAGTTAAGTTGGACTCATCTGTCTTGTAGCTAGAACTCTGTATATGAAAATGTTGCACTACCTTGCCATGTAGTGAGCTCTCAGTATATGAACATATTGTGATTGTCTGCCATACAGCTACCTCACAGTATATGAACATTTTGGACTCATCTGCCATGTAGCTAGTACCCTGTATATGTTCATGTTGCACTACTCTGCCATGTAGCTAGCTCTCAGTATATGGACACGTTGGAAACATCTGCCATGTAGCTAGAACTCTGTATATGGAAATGTTGCAATACCCAGCATTGTAGTGAGATCTCTGTATATGAATGTATTGGACTTTACTGTCACATAGTTAGCTCTCAGTATGTGTACATGTTGGACCCATCTGCCATGTAGCTAGGACCCTGTATATGGACATGTCGGACTACTCTGCCCTGTACCTAGGTCTCAGTATATGGACAAGTTGGATTCATTTGCCTTGTAGCTAGAACTCTCTATATGGAAATGTTGCATTACCCTGCCATGTAGCTAGCTCCCTGTATATAGACAAGTTGGACTCATCTGCCTTGTACCTATGACTCTGTTTATGAAAATGTTGCTACCCTGCCATGTAGCTAGCTCTGTGTATATCAACATATTGTAATTGTCTGCCGTGTAGCTAGCTCTCAGTATATGGACATGTTGGACTCACCTGCCTTGTAGCTTGTACCCTGTATATGCACACATTGGACAACTCTGCCATATAGCTAGGTCTCACAATATGGACAAGTTGGACTCATATGCCTTGTAGCTAGATCTCTCTATGTGGAAATGTTGCACTACCATGCCATGGAGCTCGTTGTCTGTATATGAACATATTGGGATTGTCTTCCATGTTGCTACCTCACAGTACATGATCATGTTAGACTCATATGCCATGTAGACAGTACCTTGTATATGGACATGTTGCACTACTCTATCATGTAGGTAGCTCTCAGTATATGGACATGTTGTAATCATGTGCCATGTAGCTAGACTGTGAATATGGAAATGTTGCACTACCCTGCCATGTAGCGAGTTCTCTGTATATGAACGTATTGTACTTGTCTGCCGTGTAGCTAGCTCTCAGTATATGGACATGTTGGACACATCTGCCATGTAGCTAGGACCCTGTATATGGACATGTTGGTCTACTCTGCCCTGTAGCTAGAACTCTGCATATGGATATGCTGTAATACCCTGCCACATAACTAGCTCTCTTTATATAGACAAGTTGGACTCATCTGTCTTGTAGTTAGAACTCTGTGTATGGGAATGTTGCACTACTCTACCCAGTAGCTAGCTCGCTGTATATAGACAAGTTGGACTCATCTGCCT
>NW_006409092.1:125584-135173 GCF_000296735.1 Chrysochloris asiatica
AGTTGGACTCATCTGCCTTGTAGCTAGAACTCTGTATATGGAAATGTTGCATTACCCTGCCATGTAGCTAGCCATCTGTATTTAGACAAGTTTGACTAATCTGCCTTGTGTCTAGGACTCTGTATATGGAAATGTTGCACTACCCTACAATCTCTCAAGCTCTCTGTATATGAACATATTGTACTTGTCTGCCGTGTAGCTAGCTCTCAGTATATGGACATGTTGGACACATCCGCCATGTAGCTTGTACCCTGTATATGGACACATTAGACTACTCTGCCATGTAGCTTGGTCTCACAATATGGACAAGTTGGACTCATATGCCTTGTAGCTAGATCTCTTTATGTGGAAATGTTGCATTACCCTGTCATGTAGCTCGCTCGCTGTAAATAGTCAAGTTGGACTCATCTATCTTATAGCTAGAAATCTGTATAAGGAAATGTTGAACTACCCGCCATATAGATTGCTCTCTGTATATGAACATAATGGAATTGTTTGCCATGTAGCTAGCTCACAATATATGAACATGTTGGATTCATCTGCCATGTAGCTAGTACCCTGTATATGGACATGTTGCACTACTCTGCCATGTAGCTAGCTCTCAGTATATGGACACATTGGAAACATCTGCCATATAGGTAGATCTGTGTATATGGAAATGTTGCATGACAGTGTCACATAGCGAGCTCTCTGTATATGAACATATTGGACTTTTTTTTGCCATGTAGCTAGCTCTCATTATATGGAAACATTGGACACATAGGCCATGTAGGTAGAATTCTGTACATAGATATGTTAGACTGATCTTCCAAGTAGGTAGTTCTCTGTAAAGGAACATATTGGACTTGCCTGCCATGTAGCTAGCTCTCCATATATTTACATATTGAACTCATCTGTCATGTAGCTACTACCCTGTATATCGACATGTTTTACTACTCTCCCAGTTAGCTAGCTCTCAGTATATGAACACTTTAACTCATCTGCCATGTACCTTGAACTCTGTATATGGAAATGATGCACTAGTCTCCCATGTACGTAGCTCTCCATATATGCACATATTGTACTCATCTATCATGCAGCTAGTACCCTGTATATTGACATGTTGAACTAATCAGACATGTAGCTAGCTCTCAGTATATGGACATGTTGGACACATCTGTCATGTAGGTAGAACTCTCTATATGGACATTCTGGACTCATCAGATATGTAGTTAGATATCTGTGCATGGATATTTTGGACTGATCTGTGTTGTAGGCAGCTCTCAGTATATGGACACATTAGACACATCCGCCATGTAGCTAGAACACTGTATATGGACATGTTTTACTCATCTGCCATGTAGGTAGCTGTCAGTACATGGAAATGCTGGACTGATCTGCCAACTAGGTTGCTCTCTGTATATGAACATATTGGATTTGGCTGTCATGAGCTAGCTCTCAGTATATGGACATGTTGGACTTATATGCCATGAATCTAGTACCCTGTATCTGGACATGTTGAACTACTCTGTCATGTAGCTAGCTCTCTGTATACTGACAAGTTGGTCTCATCTGCCACTTAGATAGAACTCTGTATATGGAAATGATGAACTACCCTGCCATGGAGCTCTCTCTCTGTATATAGACATGTTGGACTCATTTGCCTTTTAGCTAGTACTCTTTATTTGGAAATCTTGCACTACCCTGCCATGTAGCTAACTCTCTGTATATAGTCGAGTTTTACTCATCTACCTTGTCTCTAGAACTCTATTTATGGAAGTGTTGCACTACCCAGCCATGAAGCTAGCTCTCTGTATGTGAACATATTGTACTTCTCTACTGTGAAGCTAGCTGTTCAGTATATGGACATGTTGGATTCAAATGCCATATAGCTAGTTCCCTGTATACGGACATGATGGACTACTCTGCCATGTAGCTAGGTCTCAGTATATGGACAAGTTAGAATCATCTGTCTTGTAGCTACAAATCTGCATATGGAAATGTTGCACTAACCTGCCAAGTAGCTAGCTCTCTGTATATAAACATAATAGAATTGTCTGACATGTAGCTAGCTAACAGTATATGGACATGTTGGACTCATCTGCGATGTAGCTAGTATCCTGTATACGGACAAATTGCACTACCCTGCCATGTAGCTAGCTCCCTGTATATGGACATTTTGTACTTGTCTGTCACGTAGCTAGCTTTCTGTACATGTATGTTGGAGTGATCTGCCAACTAGGTAGCTTTCTCTATATGAACATATTGGACTTGTCTGCAATGTAGCTAGCTCTCAGTATATGGACATGTTTGACTCATTTGCCTTGAAGTTAGTATCCTGTATTTGGACAAGTTGGATTACTCTGCCATGTAGATTGCTCTAAGTACATGAATACTTTGGACTCATCTGTCATGTAGCTTGAACTCTGTATATGGAAATGATGCACTACTCTGCCATGTAGCTAGCTTGCTCTATATAGACAAGTTGGACTCATCTGCCTTGTAGATAGAACTCTGTATATGGAAATGTTGCACTACACTGCTATGTAGCTGGCTCTCTGTATATGGACATTTTGGACTCTTCTGCGATGTATCTATCTCTCTGTACACGTACACGTTGGACTGATCTGCCAAGGAGGTAGCTCTTTTTATATGAACATATTGGAGTTGTCTGCTATGTACCTGGCTGTCAATACATGGACACATTGGACACATCTGCCACATAACTAGAATTCTGTATATGGAAATGTTGCACTACTTTGCCATGTAGCTAGCTCTCTGTATATACATAAGTTGGACTCATCTGGTTTGTAGCGAGAACTCGGTATATGGAAATGTTGCACTACCCTGCCATGTAGCTAGCTCTCTGTATATGGACATTTTGGAATCTTTTGCCATGTAGCCAGCTCTCTAAACATGGATATGTTGGGCTGTGATGCCAAGTAGGTAAATCTCTGTATAAGAACATATAGGACTTGTCTGCCATGTAGCTATCACACTTAATATGGACATGTTGGACTACTCTGCCATGTAGCTAGCACCCCTTATAAGGACATGTTGGAGTTCTCTGTCATGTAGCTAGCTCTCAGTATATGTACAAGTTGGACTCTTCTGCCTTGAAGTTAGTATCCTGTATATGGACATGTTGGACTACTCTGCCATGTATCTAGCTCTCTGTATATGGACATTTTGGACTTGTGTGCCGTGTAGTCAGCTCTCTGTACCTGGATATGTTGGGCTGATCTGCCAAGTAGGTACCTCTCTGTATATGAACATATTGGACTTGTCTGCCATGTAGCTAGCTCTCAGTATATGGAGTTTTTGAACTCATCTGCAATGTAGCTAGTACCCTGAATATGGACAGGTTGGACTACTCTGCCATGTAGCTAGCTCTCAGTATATGGACATGTTGGATTCATCTGCCATGTAGCTAGTAACCTCTATTTGGACATGTTGGATTTATCTGACGTGTACCATGTATATGGTACCATGTATATGTATATGTTGGATTACTCTGCCATGTAGATTGCTCTAAGTACATGAATACTTTGGACTCATCTGTCTGTAGCTTGAACTCGTTTGCCATGGAGCAAGCTCTCAGTTTATGGACAAGTTGGATTCATCTGCCATGTACCTAGATCTCTCTATATGGAAATATTGCACTACTCTGCCATGTAGGTAGCTCTCTGTATATAGACATGTAGGAGTCATGTGACTTGTAGCTAGCCCTGTAAATATACACATGTTGAAATCATCTGCCATGTACCTAGAACTCTATATATGAAAATGTTTCACTACCCTGCCATTTATTTAGCTCTCTGTATATGGACATTTTGGACTCATCTGCCATGTAGCTAGCTATCAATATATAGACATGTTGGACTCATCTGCCATGTAGCGAGTACCCTGTATATGGAAATGTTGCACTGCTCTGCCATGTAGCTTGCTCTCAGTATATGGACACGTTGGACAAATCTAACATGTAGTTAGAACTCTGTATATGGAAATGTTGCACTACTCTCCCATGAAGCTAGTTTTCGGTATATGAACATTTTGGACTCGTCTGACATGTATCTAGCTCTCTGTACCTGGATATGGTGTACTTATCTGCCAAGTATATGAACATATTGGACTTGACTACCATGTACATAGGTCTCAGTATATGGACATGTTGGACTCATTTTCCATGTAGCTGGTATCCTGTATATGACGTGATGCTCTACTCTGACATGTAGATTGCTCTAAGTACATGAATAATTTGGACTCTTCTGCCTTGTAGCTAGTATACTCTATATGGACATGTTGGACTACTCTGCCATGTAGCTAGCTCTCTGTATATGGACATTTTGGATTCTTGTGCCATGTAGCCAGCTCTCTATACCTGGATATGTTGGGCTGATCTGAAAAGTAGGTAGTTCTCTGTATAAGAACTCATTGGACTTGTCTGCCATGTAGCTAGCACACTTTATATGGACATGTTGAACTACTCTGCCATGTAAGCTCTCAGTATATGGACAAGTTGGACTCATCTGCCTTGAAGTTAGCACCCTGTATATTGACATGTTCGATTACTCTGCCATGTAGATTGCTCTAAGTACATGAATACTGTGGACTCATCTTCAATGTAGCTTGAAATCTGTGTATGGAAATGATGCACTACTCTGCCATGTAGTTAGCTCTCTGTATATAGACAAGTTGGACTTATCTGCCTTTTAGCTAGTACACTGTATATGGACATGTTACACTACTCTGCCATGGAGCTAGCTCTCTGTATATGGACATTTTGAACTCGACTTCCATGTACATAGCTCTCTGTACATGTATATTTTGGACTGATCGGCCAAGAAGGTAGCTCTCTGTATATGAACGTATTGAACTTGTCTGCTATGTAGCTAGCTCTCAGTATAGGGACATGTTGGACACATCTGCCATGTAGCTAGAACTCTGTCTATGGAAATGTTGCGCTACCCTGCCATTTAGCTAGCTCTATGTATATGGAGATATTGTACTCGTTTGCCATGTAACAAGCTCTCTGTAAATTGATATGTTGGACTGAACTGCCAGGTAGGTAGCTCTCTGTATATGGACATTTTAGACTTGTCTATTTGTAGCTAACTTTCAGTACATGGACGCGTTGGACACATCTGCCATGTAGCTAGAAGTCTGTATATGGAAATGTTGCTCTACTCTGCCATGTAGCTAGCTCTCTGTATATAGACAAGTTGGATTCATCTGACTTGTAGTTAGAACTCTATATATGGAAATGTTGCACTACCCTGCCATGAAGTTACTCTCTGTATATGGACATTTTGGACTCATCTGCCATGTAGCCAGCTCTCTGTATATGGATATATTGGGCTGTAATGCCAAGTAGGTAGCTCTCTGTATAAGAACATATTGATCTTTTCTACCAAGTAGCTAGCACACTTTTTTATGGACATGTTGGACTCATCTACCATGTAGCTAGCTCTCAGTATATGGACAAGTTGGACTCATCTGCCTTGAAGTTAGTACCATGTATATGGACATGTTGGATTACTCTGCCATGTAGATTGCACTAAGTACATGAATACTTTGGACTCATCTGTCATGTAGCTTGAACTCTGTATATGGAAATGATGCACTACTCTGCCATGTAGCTAGCTCTCTGTATATAGACATGTTGGACTCATCTGCCTTGTAGCTAGTACCCTTTATATGGACATGTTGGACTTCTCTGCCATGTATATAGATCTTTGTACATGTATATGTTGGATTAATCTGTCAGGTAGGTAGCTCTCAGTATATGAACATATTGGACTCTTCTTCCTTGTAGCTAGAACTCTGTATATGGAAATGTTGCACTACCCTGCCATGTAGCTAGCTCTCTCCTTATGGACATTTTGGACTCGTCTTCCATTTAGCCTGATCTGTACATGGATATGTTGGACTGATCTGCCAATTAGGTAGCTCTATAGAGATGATCATATTGGACTTGTCTGCCATTTAGCTAACACTGTATATAGCGACATGTTGGAGTACAGTGCCATGTAGTTATCTCTCAGTATATGAACACTTTGGACTCATCTGCCTTGTAGATTGAACTGTGTAAATAGAAATGTTGCACTACTCTTCCATGTAGCAAGCTCTCTGTATATGGAAATTTTGGACTCATCTGAAATATGGCCAGCTCTCACTATATGGACATGTTTGACTTATGTGCCATGTGTCTAGTACCCTGTGTATGGACATGTTGGACTGATCTGACATGTATCTAGCTCTCAGTTTCTGGACATGTTGGACTCATCTGCCATGTAGCTAGAACTCTCTATATGGAAATATTGCACTACTTTGCCATATAGGTAGCTCTCTACATATAGACATGTTGGAGTCATGTGACTTGTAGCTAGCCCTGTAAATATACACATGTTGGACTCATCTGCCACGTAGCTAGAACTCTCTATATGGAAATGTTGCACTAACCTGCCATTTAGTTAGCTTTCTGTATATGTACGTTTTGGACTCGTCTGCCATGTAGCTAGCTCTAAATATATGGACATGTTGGACTCATCTGCCATGGAGCGAGTACCCTGTCCATGGAAATGTTGCACTGCTCTGCCATGTAGCTTGCTCTCAGTATGTGGACACGTTGGGCAAATCTAACATGTAGTTAGAACTCTGTATATGGAAATGTTGCACTACACTACCATGGAGCTAGTTCTCTGTATGTGAACATTTTGGACTCGTCTGCCATGTAGATAGCTTTCTGTACATGGATATTGTGGACTGATCTGCTAAGTAGGTAGCTTTCTGTATATGAACATATTGGACTTGAGTGTCATGTAGATAGGTCTAAGTATATGGACATGTTGGACTCATCTGGCATGTATCTATTACCCTGTATATGGACAAGTTGGACTACTCTGCCATGTAGGTATCTCTCTGTATATGAACCTATTGGATGTGTCTGCCATGTAGCTAGCACTCAGTACATGGACAAGTTGGACTCATCTGCCTTGAAGTTAGTTCTCTGTATATGGACATGTTGGACTCCTCTGCCATGTAGTTAGAACTCTGTATGTGGAAATGTTGTACTACTCTGCCATGTAGATTGCTCTAAATAAATGAATACTTGGAACTCATCTGCCATGTAGCTTGAACTCTGTATATGGAAATGATGCACTACTCTGCCATGTAGCTAGCTCTCTCTACATTAACAAGTTGGACTCATCTGCCTTGTAGCTAGTACCCTGTATATGGACATGTTGGACTACTGTGCCATGTAGCTAGGTCTCTGTATATGGTCATTTTGGACTCGTCTGCCATCTATATAGCTTTCTGTACATGTATGTGTTGGACTGATCTGCCAAGGAGTTAGCTCTCTGTATATGAACATATTGGACTTGTCTGCTATGTAGCTAGCTCTCAGTATAGGGACATGTTGGACACATCTGCCGTGTAGCTAGAACTCTGTATATGGATATGTTGCACTACTCTGCCATGTAGCTAGCTCACTGTATATAGACAAGTTGGATTCATCTAATTTGTAGCTAGAACTCTGTATATGGAAATGTTGCACTACCCTGCCATGTAGCTAGCTCTCTGTACATGGACATTTTGTACTCTTCTGCCATGTAGCCAGCTCTCTTTACATGGATATGTTGGGCTGCAATGCCAAGTAGGTAGCTCTCTGTATAAGAACATATTGGACTTATCTGCCATGTAGCGAGTGCACTTTATATGGACATGTTGGACTACTCTGCCATGTAGCTAGCTCTCTGTATATGGACAAGTTAGACTCATCTGCCTTGAAGTTAGTACACTGTATATGGACACGTTGGATTACACTGCCATGTAGATTGCTCTATGTACATGAATAATTTGGACTCATCTTCCATGTAGCTTGAACTCTGTATATGGAAATGATGCATGACTCTGCCATGTAGCTAGCTCTCTGTACAAAGACAAGTTGGACTCATCTGCCTTGTAGTTAGTACCCTGTATATGGACATGTTGGACTATTTTGCCATGTAGCAAGCTCTCTGTATATGGACATTTTGGACTTGCCTGCCATGTAGCTAGCTCTCAGTATATGGACATGTTGAACTCATATGCCATGTATCAAGTACACTGTATATGGACATGTTGGACTACTCTGCCATGAAGCTAGTACCCTGTATATGGACATGTTGGACTACTCTGCCATGTAGCTATTTCTCAGAATATGGGCATGTTGGACACATCTGCCATTTAGCTAGAACTCTGTATATGGAAATGTTGCACCACCCTGCCATGTAACTATTCCTGTGTGTATAGACAAGTTGGATTCATCTGACTTGTAATTAGAACTCTGTATATGGAAATGTTGCAGTACACTTCCATGTAGCCAGCTCTCTGTACCTGGATTTGTGGGGTGATCTGCCATGTAGCTAGAACTCTGTATATGGACAACTTGGAGTCATCTGCCTTGAAGTTAGTACCCTATATATGGACATGTTGGACTACTTTACCATGTAGCTAGCTCTTTTTACATGGATATTGTGAACTGATCTGCCAAGTAGGTAGCTTTCTGTATATAAACATAATGGACATGAGTGCCATGTATATTGGTCTCAGTATATGGACATGTTGGACTCATCTGGCATGTATCTAGTACCCTTTATATGGACATGTTGGACTATTCTGCCATGAGGATATCTCTCTAAATATGAATCTGTTGGACTTGTGTGCCATGTAGCTAGCTCTCAGTATATGGACAGGTAGGACTCATCTGCCTTGAAGTTAGTAGCCTGTATATGGACATGTTGGACTACTTTGGCCTGTTGCTAGCTCTCTGTACATGGATATGGTAGTATCTGCCAAGTAGATAGCTTTCTGTATATAAACATATTGGACTTGACTGCCATGTAGATAGGTCTCAGTATATGGACAGGTTGGACTCATCTGTCATGTAGCTAGTATAATGCATATGGACTTGTTGCACTACTCTGCCATGTAGATTGCTCGAGGAATATGAACACTTTGGACTCATCTTCTAGGTAGCTTGAATTCCGTATACGGAAATGATGCACTACGCGGCCATGTAGCTAGCTCTCTATATATACACAAGTTGGACTCATCTGCCTTGTAGATAGTATCCTGTATATGGACATATAGGAATGCTCTGCCATGTAGCTAGCTCTCTGTATATGGACATTTTGGACTAGTCTGCCATGTAGCTAGCTCTCAGTACATGGATATGGTGGACTGATCTGCCAAGGAGGTAGCTCGCTGCTAATGAACATATTGGACTTGTCTGCTACTTAGCTAGCTCTCAGTATAGGGACATGTTGGACACATCTGCCATGTAGCTAAAACTCTGTATATGGAAATGTAGCACTACACTGCCGTGTTGCTAGCTCTCTGTATATGGATATTGTGTACTCGTCTGCCATGTAGCAAGCTCTCTGTAAATGGATATGTTGGACTGATCTGTCAGATAGTTATCTCTCTGTATATGAACATACAGGACTTGTCCGCTATGTAGCTAGCTCTCAATACATGGACACATTGGACACATCTGCCATGTAGCTAGAAATCTGTATATGGAAATGTTGCACTACTCTGCCATGTAGCTAGCTCTCTGTATATA
>NW_006409092.1:135273-153101 GCF_000296735.1 Chrysochloris asiatica
GAAATCTGTATATGGAAATGTTGCACTACTCTGCCATGTAGCTAGCTCTCTGTATATACACAAGTTGGATTCATCTGACTTGTAGCTAGAACTCTGTATATGTAAATGTTACACTACCCTGCCATGTAGCTAGCTCTCTGCATATGGACATTTTGGACTTCTCTGCCATGTAGCCAGGTCTCTGTACATGGATATGTTGGGCTGTAATCCCAAGTAGGTAGCTCTCTGTATAAGAAAATATTGGATTTGTCTGCGTTGTAGCTAGCAATCTTTATATGTACATGTTGGACTACTCTGCCATGTAGCTAGCTCTCAGTATATGAACAAGTTGGACTCATCTGCCTTGTAGTTAGTACCCTGTATATGGACATAATTGGACTACTCTGCCATGTAGCTATCTCTGTGTACATGGATAGGGTGGACTGATCTGGCAAGTAGGTACCTTTCTGTATATGAACATATTGGATTTGACTGCCATGTACATAGGTCTCAGTATATGGACATGTTGGAATCATTTATCTTGTAGCTAATTCCCTGTATATGGATATGTTGGACTACTCTGCCATGTAGTTTGTGCTCTGTATATGAACATATTGGACATGTTTGCCATGTAGCTAGCTCTCAGTATAGGGCCACGTTGGACACATCTCCATGTAGCTAGAAAACTGTATATGGACATGTTGCACTACTCTGCCATGAAGCCAGCTCCCTGTATATAGACAATTTGGACTCATCTGCCTTGTAGCTAGAACTCTGTACATGGAAAGGTTGCACTACTCTGCCACATAGCTAGCTCTCTGTATATGAACATATTGGACTTGTATGCCATGTAGCTAGCTCTCAGTATATGGACATGTTGGACTCATCTGCCATGTAGGTATTACCCTGTATACGGACAGGTTGCACTACTCTGCCATGTAGATAGTTCTTAGTATATGAACACTTTGGACTCATCTGTCATGTAGCTTGAACTGTGTATATGGAAATGATGCCCTACTCTGCCATGTAGCTAGCTATCTATATATAGACAAGTTAGACTCATCTGCCTTGTAGCTAGAACCCTATATATGGACATGTTGGATTACTCTGCCATATATCTAGCTCTTGGTATATGGACCCGATTGACTCATCTATCTTGAAGCTAGTACCCTGTATATGGACATTTTGGACTATTTTTCCATGTATCTAGCTCTTGTACATGGACATTTTGGACTTGTCTGCCATGTGTCTAGCTCCCTTTACAAAAATATGTTGGACTGATCTTCCAAGTAGGTAATTTTCTGTATAAGAACATATTGGACTTGTCTGCCATGTAGCTAGTTCTCAGCATATGGATACGTTAGTCACATCTGCCATGTAGGTTGAATTATGTATATGGAAATGTTGCCCTACTCTGCCATGTAGCCAGCTCTCTGTATATAGAAAAGTTGGACTCAACTGTCTTTTAGATAAAACTCTGTATATGGAAATGTTCCATACTCTTGCATGTAGCTAGCTCTTTGTATATGAACATAGTGGACTCGTCTGCCATGTAGCTACCTCTCAGTATATGGACATGGAACTACTATGCCATGTAATTATCTCTCTGTATATAGACAAGTTGAACTCATCTGCCATGTAGCTTGAACTCTGTATATGGATATGATGCACTACTCTGCCATGTAATTGGCTTTCTGTATGTAGACAAGTTGGACTTATCTGACTTGTAGCTAGTACCCTGTATACGGACATGTTGGACTCATCTGCCATGTAGCTAGTACCCTGTATATGGACATGATGCCCTACTATGCCATGTAGATTGCTCTAAGTATATGAACACTTTGGACTCATCTGACATGTTTCTTGAACTCTATATATAGAAATGATGTACTATTCTACATGGCAGAGAAGGGCAACATGTCCATATACAGGGTACTAGCTACATCGCAGATGAGTCCAACAAGTATGTATACTGAGAGCTAGCTACATGGCAGACAAGTCCAATATGTTTGAATACAATGAGCTACCTACATGGCAGTGTAGTCCAACATGTCCATACACAGGACACTAGATACATGCCAGATGAGTCCAACATGTCCATATACTGAGAAGTATCTACAAGGCACTCAAGTACAATATGTTCATATATAGAAAGCTACCTACTTGGCAGATCAGTCCACAACATCCATGTAAAAAGAACTAGCTACATGGCAAAGTAGTCCAACATGTCCATATACAGGGAACTAACTTCAAGGCAGATGACTCCAAGTTGTCCATATACTGAGAGCTAACTACATGGCAGAGTAGTCCAACATGTCCATATAAAGAGTTCGAGCTACATAGAAGATTATTCCAATATGTTCTTATACAGAGAGCTGGCTATATGGCAGTGTAATGCAACATTTCCATATACAGAGTTCTAATTACAAGTCAGATGAGTCCAACTTGTCTATACACAGAGGACTAGTTATATGGCAGGGTAGTGCAACATTTCCATATACAGAGTTCCACCTATATGGCAGATGTGTCCAACGTGTCCATATACTGAGAGCTAGCTACATGGCAGAGTAGTCAAACATGACCCTATACAGGGTACTAGCTATATGGCAGATGAGTCCAATATGTTCATATACAGAGAGCTACCTACCTGACAGATCAGTCCAGCATATCCAAGTACAGAGAGCTAGATACATGTCAGTAGAGTCCAAAATGTCCATATTCAGAGAGCTTGCTACATGGCAGAGTAGTCCAATATGTCCATATACAGGGTACTAGCTACAAGGCGGATGAGTCCAACCTATCTATATAAAGAGAGCTATCTACATGGCAGAGTAGTATATGGAAAAGTTGAACTACACTGTCATGAAGCTAGCTCACAGTATATGGACTCTTTGGACTCATCTGCCATTTAGCTTGAATTCTGTATATGGAAATGATGCACTTCTCTACTATTTATCTAGCTCTCTGTATATGGACATTTTGGACTCGTCTGACATGTAGCTAGCTCTCAGTATATGGACAAGTTGAATTCATCTGCATTGTAGCTAGAACTCTGTATATGGAAATGTTGCACTACCTGCCATGTAGCTAGCTCTCGATATATGGACATGTTGGGCACATCTGCCATGTAGCTTGAACACTGTTTGTGTAAATGTTGCATTACCCTGCCATGTACCTAGCTCTCTGTATATGAACATATTGGACTTGTATGCCTTTTATCTAGCTTCAGTATATTGACCCGTTTGACACATCTGCCATGTAGCTAGAACTACGTATATATAAATGTTGCACTACCCTTCCATGAAGCTAGGTTTCTGAATATGAACATATTGGACTTGTCTGCCATATAGCTAGCTCTCAGTATATGCACATGTTGGGTTAATCTGCCATGTAGCTAGTACCCTGTATATGGACATGTTGGGCTACTCTGCCATGTAGCTAGCTCTCAGTATATGGACACCTTGGAATTATATGCCATGTAGGTAGCTCTCAGTACATGGATATGTTGGACTGACCTGCCAAGTAGTTAGCTCTCTGTATATGAACATATTGGAATCATCTGCCATGTATCTAACTCTCAATATATAGACATGTTGGACTCATCTGCCATGTATCTAGTACCCGGTAAATGGACATGTTTACTTCTCTGCCATGTAGCTTGCTCTCAGTATATGGACATGTTGGATACATCTGCCATGTAGCTAAAATTCTGTATATGGAAATGATTCACTACCCTGACATGTAGCAAGCTTTCTGTATATAGACAAGGTGGACTCATCTGCCTTGTAGCTACAACAATGTTTATGGAAATGTTGCACTACCATGTCATATAGCTAGCTTTCTGTATATGGACATTTTGGGCTCATCTGACATGTAGCTAGCTTTCTGAATATTGATTTTTTGGACTGATATTCCAGGTAGGTAGCTCTCCGTATACGGACATCTTTGACATATCTGCCATGTAGTTAGAAGTCTGTATATGGAAATTTTGCACTTCCCTGCCATGTAGCTAGCTCTCTGTACTTCGACGAATTGTACTCATCTGCCTTGTAAGTAGAACTCTGTATATGGAAATGTTGCACTACCCTGCCATGTAGCTAGCTCTCTCTATATGGACATTTTGACTCGTGTGCCCTGAAGCTAGCTCTCTGTACATGGACATGTTGGACTCATCTGCCATGGAGCTAGAACTCTGTATATGGAAATGTTGCACTACTCTGCAATGTAGCTAGCCCTCTGTGTATAGACAAGTTGCACTCATCTAACCTGTAGCTAGAACTCTGTATAAGAAAATGTTGCACTATTTTGCCATGTAGCCAGCTCTCTGTGTATAGACGTTTTGGACTTGTCTGCCATGTAGCCAGTTCTCTGTACATGGATATGTGGGACTGATCTGCCAAGTAGGTAGCTCTTTGTACATGAACATATTGGAATTGTCTACCATGTAGCTAGTACTCTATATATGGACATGTTGGACTACTCTGCCATATAGCTAGCTCTCAGTATAGGGACACATTGGAAACATCTGGCATGAAGCTAGAACTCTGTATATGGACATGTTGGACTACTCTACCATGTAGCCAACTTTCTGTATATAGGCAAGTTGGACTCATCTACCTTGTAGCTAGAACTCTATATATATGGAAATGTTGCACTACTCTGTCATGTAGCTAGCTCTCTGTATATGAACATATTGGATTGTATGCCATGTAGCTAGCTCTCAGTATATGGATATTTTGGACTCATCTGCCAATTAGCTAATACCCTGTATATGGACATGTTATACTACTCTGAAATGTATCTAGCTCTCTGTACATGGATATGTTGGACTGATCTAAAAAGGAGGTAGCTCGCTGTATATGAACATATTGGACTTGTGTGCCATGTAGCTAGCTCTCAGTATAGGGACACGTTGGACACATTTACCATGTAGCTAGAACTCTGTATATGGACATGTTGCACTACTCTGACATCTAGTTACCTATCTGTATATAGACAAGTTGGACTCATGTGCTTTGTAGCTAGAACTCTGTATATGTAAATGTTGCACTACGCTGCATGTATCTAGGTCTCTGTATATGAACATATTGGACTTGTCAGCCATATAGCTAGCTGTCAGTATATGGACCTGTTGGACTAATCTGCAAGGTAGCTAGTACCCTGTATATGGACGTGTTGCACTACTCTGCCATGTAGTTAGCTCTCAGTAAATTAACACTTTGGACTCATCTGCCATGTGGCTTGTACTGTTTATATGGGAATGATGCACTACTCTGCCATGTAACTAGCTCTCTTTATATAGACAAGTTAGACTCATCTGTCTTGTAGGTAGAACCCTGTATAAGGACAGGTTTGACTACTCTGCCATGTAGCTAGCTCTCTGTATATGAACATATTGGACTTCTCTGCCATGTAGCTAACGCTCAGTATATGGACAGGTTGGACTCATCTGCCATATAGCTAGTACCCTGTATATGGACATGTTGCACTACTCTGCCATGTAGTTAGCTATCTGTATATAGACAAGTTGGACTCATGTGCCTTATAGCTAGAACTCTGTATATGTAAATGTTGCACTACTCTGCAGGTATCTAGCTCTCTGTATATGAACATATTGGACTTGTCTGCCATGTAGCTAGCTCTCAGTATATGGACATGTTGGACTAGTCTGCCAGATAACTAGTACCCTGCATATGGACATGTTGCACTACTCTGCCATGTAGTTAGCTCTCAGTAAATGAACATTGTGGACACATCTGCCATGTGGCTTGAACTGTTTATATGGGAATGATGCACTATTCTGCCATGTAACTATCTCTCTTTATATGGACAAGTTAGATTCATCTGCCTTGTAGCTAGAACCCTGTATATGGACAGGTTTCACTACTCTGCCATGTAGCTAGCTCTCTGTATATGAACATATTGGACTTCTCTGCCATGTAGCTAACTCTCAGTATATGGACAGGTTGGACTCATCTGCCATTAGCTAGTACCCTGTATATGGATATGCTGCACTACTCTGCAATATATATTTTGCTCTTACTAAAGAACACATTGGACTCATCTGCCATGTAGCTTGAAATGTGTATATGGAAATGATGCCCTACTCTGCCATATAGTTAGCTCTCTGTATATAGACAAGTTGGAATCATCTGCCTTGTAGCCAGTACTCTGTATATGGACATGTTGCTCTACTCTGCCATGTAGATCGCTCTCAGTATATGAACACTTTGGACTCATCTGCCATGTGTCTTGAACTGTGTACGTGGAAATGATGCACTACACTGCCTTGTAGCTAGCTCTCTGTATATAGACAAGTTAGACTCATCTGCCATGTAGCTAGAACTATGTATACGGAAATGTTGCCCTACTCTGCCATGAAGCCAGCTCTCTGTATATAGACAAGTTGGACTCATCTGCCTTGTAGCTAGAACTCTGTATATGGAAATGTTCCACTACTCTGCCATGTAGCTAGCTCTCTGTATATGAACATATTGGACATGTCTGCCATGTAGCTAGCTCTCAGTATATGGACATGTTGGACTCATCTGACATGTAGCTAGAACCCTGTAAATGGACATGTAGCACTACTCTTACATGTAGATTGCTCTAAGTATATGAACACTTAGGACTCATCTGCCATGTAGCTTGAACTCTGTATATAGAAATGATGTACTACTTTACCATGTAGATAGCTCTCTGTCTATGGACATTTTGGACTTTTCTGCCATGTAGTAAGCTCTTTGTAAATGGATATGTTGGACTGATCTTCCAGGTTGGTAGCTCTCTGTATATGAACATATTGGACTTGTCTGCCATGTAGCTGTCTCTCAGTATATGGACACGTTTCAAACATCTACCCTGTAGCCAAAACTCTGTATATGGTAATGTTGCACTACATTTCCATGTAGATAGCTCTCTGTATACGGACATTTTCGACTCGTCTGCCATGCAGCTAGCTCTCTGTACATGGATATGTTTGACTGACTTGCCACGTAGAAACTTCTCTGTATATGAACATATTGTACTTGTCTGTCATGTAGCTAGCTCTCAGTATATTGACATGTTTGACACATCTGCCATGGAGCTAGAACTCTGTACATGGAAATATTGCACTACCCTGCCCTCTAGTGAGCTCTCTTTATATAGACAAGATGGACTCATCTGCCTTGGAGCTAGACGTCTCTATTTGGAAATGTTGCACTACCTTGCCATGTAGCTAGCTCACTTTATATGAATATGTTGGACTTGTCTGCCATGTAGCTAGCTCTCAGTATTTAGACATGTTGGACTCATCAGCCGGGGAGCTAGTCTTATATAGAGAGACATGTTGGACTCAATTGCCATGTACGTAACTCTCAGTATATGGACATGTTGGACTCATCTGCAATGTAGCTAGTACAACTTACATGAACATATTGGACTTGTCTGCCATGTAGGTAGCTCTCAGTATATGGACACTTTAGACACATCTGCCATGTAGCTAGAACTCTGTATATTGAAATGTTGCACTACCCTGCCATGTGGCTAGCTCTCTGTATATAGATAAGTTGGACTCATCTGCCTTGTAGCTAGAACTCTGAATATGGAAATGTTTCACTACACTGCCATGTAGCTAGCTCACTCTATAATGACATTTTGGACTCGTCTACCATGTAGCTAGCTCTCTGTACATGGATATGTTGGACTGATCTGACAAGTAGATAGCTCTCTGTATATGTACATGTGGGATTTGTGTGCCATGTAGCTAACTCTCAATATATGGACACGTTGGACACATCTGCCATGTAGCAAGAACACTGTATATAAACATGTTGGACTACTTTGCGATGTAGCTGGCTCTCAGTATATGCAACACTTGGGACTCATCTGCCTTGTAGCTTGCACTCTGTTTATGGAAATGATGCACTACTCTGAGCATGGACATTTTGGACTCATCTGACCTGTAACCAGCTCTCAGTGTATGGACACATTGGACTCATGTGCCTTGTAGATAGAACTCTATATATGGACATGTTGCACTACCCTGCCATGAAGCAAGGTGTCAGTATACGAACATTCTGGATTCATCTGCCATGTAGCTAGCTCCTGTACATGCATATGTTGGACTGACCTCACAGGTGGGTAGCTCTCTGATGTATGAACATATTGGCCTTGTCTGCCATGTAGGTCTCTATCAGTATATGGACACCTTGGACACATCTGCTATCTAGCTAGAACTCTGTATATAGAAACATTGCACAACCATGACATGTAGCTAGCTGTCTGTATATGAACATATTGGACTTGTCTGTCATGTAGCTAGCTTTCAGTATATGGACACGTTGGACAATTCTGCCATGTAGCTAGAACACTGTAAATGGAAATGTTGCACAATACAGCCTTGTAGCTAGCTTTCTGTATATGGATATTTTGGACTCGTCTCACATGTAGCTAGCTCTTTGTACATGGATACGATCGACTGATCTGCCAAGTTGGTAGCTCTCTGTATAGGAACATATTGGACTTGTCTGCCATTTAGCTAGCTCTCAAGGTGGATACGTTGGACACATCTGCCATGTGGCTAGAATTCTGTATATGGAAATCATGCACTACTCTGCCTTGTAGTTAGCTTTTTGTATATGGATCTTTTGGACTCGTCTCACATGTAGCCAGCTCTCTGTGAATGGATATTTTGGACTGATCTGCCATGTAGCTAGCTCTCAGTATATGGCTATGTTGGACTGATCTGTCAAGTATGTAGATTTCTGTATATTAACATATTGGACTTGACTGCTCTGTAGCTAACTCTCAGTATATGGACACGATGGACACAATTGCCATGTAGTTAGAACCCTGTATATGAAAATGTTGCACTACGCTGCCATGTAGCTAGCTCTCTGTGTTTCGAAAAGGTGGACTCATCTAACTTGTAGCTAGGACTCTGTATATGGAAATGTTGCACTACCCTGTCGTGTAGCTAGCTCTCTGTATATGGATATTTTGGACTCATCTGCCATGTAGCTAGCTTTCTTTATATGGATATGTTGGACTGATCTGCCAAGTAGGTAGCTCTCTGTATATGACCATATTGGACTTGTCTGTCATGTAGCTAGCTCGCTGTATATGGATATGTTAGGAACATCTGCCATGTAGCTGGTAGCCTGTATATGGACATGTTGGACTACTCTGCTATGTAGCTAGCTCTCAGTATATTGACACGTTATACACATCTGCAATGTAGCTAGAACTCTGTTCATGGAAATGTTGCACTACACTGCCATGTAGCTAGTTCACTGAATATGGACATTTTGGACTCTTCTGCCATGTAGCTAGCTCTCTGTACTTGTATATGTTGGACTGTTCTGCCAAGAAGGTAGCTCTCTGTGTATGAACATATTGGACTTGTCTACAATGTAGCCAGCTTTCAGTATACTGACACGTTTTGCACATCTGCCATGTAGCTTGGACTCTGTCTATGGAAATGTTACACTACTCTGCCATGTAGCTAGCTCTCTGTACATAGACAAGTTGGATTCATCTGCCTTGTAGCTAGAACTCTGTGTATGGAAATGTTACACTACCCTCCTATGTATATGGACATTTTGGACTCATCTACCATGTAGCTAGCTCTCTGTACATGGATATATTGGAATGACCTGCCAAGTAAGTAGTTCTCAGTATAGGAACTTATTGGAGTTGTCTGCCATGTAGCTAGCTCTCAGTGTGTGAACACATTAGACATATCTGCCATGTAGCTAGGACTGTTTATTTGGACATGTTGGACTACTCTGTGATGTAGCTAGCTTTCAGCATATGTACACTTGGGACTCATCTGCCATATAGATTCAACTCTGTATATGGAAATGATTCACTACTCAGACATGTAGCTAGCTCTCTGTGCATGGACATTTTGGACTCGTCTGACATGAAGCTAGATCTCATTGTATGTACACGTTGGACACATCTGCCATGTGGCTAGTAATGTGTATATGGAAATGTTACACTACCCTCCCATGTAGTTAACTCTCTGTATATAGACAAGTTGGACTCATCTGCCTTGTACCTAGAACTCTATATTTGGAAACAAGACACTACTCTGCCATGTTGTTAGCTCTCTGTATATGGACGTTTAGGACTTGTCTGACATGTAGCTGACTCTCTGTGCATGGATATTTTGGACTGATCTGCCATGTAGTTAGCTCTCAGTTTATGGATAAGTTGGACACATCTGCCAAGTAGGTAGCTGTCTGTATATGAACACATTGGACTTGTCTGCCATGTAGCTAGCTCTCAGTATATGGACACGTTGGACACATCTGACACATAGCTAGAACTCTGTATATGGATATGTAGCACTACCCTGCCATGTAGTTAACTTTCTGCATATAGACAAGTTGGATTCATCAGCCTTGTGGCTAGGACTCTGTTTATGGATATGTTGCACTACCCTAACATGTAGCTAGCTATCTTTATATGGACATTTTGGACTCGTTTGCCATGTAACTATCTCTCTGTAGATGGATATGTTGGACTAATCTGTCAATTAGGTAGCTCTCTGTATATCAACATATTTGACTTGTCTGTCATGTAGCTAGCTCTCAGTATATGGACACATTGGACAAATCTGCCATGTAGCTAGAACTTTGCCATGCAACTAGCTTTCTTTATATGGGTATGTTGGACTGATCTACCAAGTGGATAGCTCTCTATATATGAACATATTGGACTTGTCTGCCATGTAGCTTGCTCTCAGTATATGGACACGTTGGATACATCTGCCATGTAGCTAGAACTCTGTATATGAACATGTTAGACTACTCTGCCATGTAGCTCGCTCTCAGTGTACGAACATTTTGGACTCATCTGCCATGAAGTTTGAATTCTGTATATTGAAATGATGCACTACTGTGCCATGTAGTTAGCTCTCTTTGTATGGACATTTTGGACTTCTCTGACATGTAGCTAGCTTTCTGAGCATGGATATTTTGGACTGATCTGTCCTGTAGCTAGCTCTCAGTATATGGATATGTTGGAATGATCTGCCAAGTAGGTAGCTCTCTGTATATGAACATATTTGACTTGTCTGCCATGTAGCTAGCTCTCAGGATATGGACACGTTGGACACATCTGCCATGTAGCTAGCTCTCTGTATATAGACAAGTTGTACTCATCTGCCTTACATCTAGAACTCTGTTTATGTAAATGTTGCACTACCCTGCCATTGAGCTAGCTATCTCTATCTAGACATCTGGGATTCATCTGCCTTGTAGCTAGAACTCTGTGTATTTAAATATTGCACAACACTGCCATGTAGCTAGATGTCTGTATAAAGATATTTTGGATTAATCTACCATGTAGCTAGTACCCTGTATATGGAAATGTTGGGCTACTCTGCCATATAGCTAGCCGTCAGTATATGGACAAGTTAGACACATCTGCCATGTAGCTAGAACTCTGTATATGGACATGTTGAACTACTCTGCGACGTTGCTAGCTCTCAATATATGAACACTTGGGACTCATCTGCCTTGTAGCTAGAACTATGTATATGGAAATGAAGCACTAACCTTCCATGTATCCAGCTCTCTGTATATGGACATTTTGGACACAACTGCCATGTAGCTAGCTCTCTGTATATGAACATTATGGATTTGTCTGCCATGTTGCTAGCTCACATTATATGGACATATTGGACTCATCTGCCATGTAGCTAGTACTCTGTATATGGATATGTTGCACTACTCTGCCATGTCGCTAGCTCTCTGTATATAGACAAGTTGGACTCATCTGCCATGTAGTTTGAACTGTGTATATGGAAATGATGCCCTACTCTGCCATGTAGCTAAGTCTCTGTATATAGACAAGCTCGACTCATCTGCCTTGTAGCTCATAACCTGTATATGGACAAGTTGGACTACTCTGCCATGTAGCTATCTCGCTGTATATGGTCATATTGGGCTCATCTGCCATGTAGCTAGTACTCTGAATATGGACATGTTGCACTACTCTGCCATGTCGCTAGCTCTCTGTATATAGACAAGTTGGACTCATCTGCCATGTAGCTTGAACTGTGTATAAGGAAATGATGCCCTACTCTGCCAAGTAGCTAAGTCTATGTATATAGACAAGTTGGACTCATCTTCCTTGTAGCTAGTAACCTGTATATGGACATGTTGGACTACTTTGCCATGTAGCTACCTCTCTGCATATGGACATTTTGGGCTCATCTGCCATGTATCTAGTTCTCTGTACATGGATATGTTGGACTGATATTCCAAGGAAATAGCTCTCTGTATATTAACATATTTGTCTTGTCTTCCATGTAGCTAGCTTTTAGTATAGGGACATGTTGGACACATCTGCCATGTAGCTTGAACTCTGTATATAGACATGTTGTACTAGTCTGCTAGTAGCCAGCTCTCTGTATATAGACAGTTTGGACGCATCTACCTTGTAGCTAGAACTCCATATAGGAAATGTGGCTCTACCCTGTCATGTAGCTAGCTCTCTGTATATGAACATATTGTACTTGTCTGCCATATAGTTACTACTCTTTATATTGACATGGTGGACTACTCTGTCATTTAGGTAACTCTCAGTATATGAACACTTTGGACTCATCTGCCATGTGGCTTCTACTGTGTATATGGAAATGATGCTCTACTCTGTCATGTAGCTAGCTCTTTGTATAGAGACAAGTTGCACTCATCCACCTTATAGCTAGGATCCTGTATATGGACATGTTGGACTACTCTGCCATGTAGCTACCTCTCTGTATATGGACATTTTGGTCTCGTCTGCCAGGTAGCTAGCTCTCTTTACATGGTTATGATGCACTGATCTGCCAAGTAGGTAGCTTTCTGTATATGAACATATTGGACTTGTCTGACATGTAGCTAGCTCTCAGTATATGGGCATGTTGGGCTCATCTGACATGTAGTTAGTACCCTGTATATGGACATGTTGGACTATTCTGCCATGTAGCTAGCTTTTTGTATATGGACATTTTGGACTCGTCTTCCATGTAGCTAACTCTCAGTATAGGGACACGTTGGACACATCTGCCATGTACCTAGAACTCTGTATATGGAAATGTTGATCTACTCTGCCATGTAGCCAGCTCTCTGTATACGGAAATGTTGCCCTACTCTGCCATGCAGCCAGCTCTCTGTATAGAGACAAGTTGGACTCTGCCTTGTAGCTAGAACTCTGTATATGGAAATGATACACTACTCTGCCATGTAGCTATCTCTCTGTATATGAACACATTGGACTTGTCTGCCATGTAGCTAACTCTCAGTATATGGACATGGTGGACTCATCTTTCATGAAGCTAGTACCCTGTATATGGACATGTTGCACGTCTCTGCCATATAGATTGCTCTAAGTATAAGAACACATTGGACTCATCTGCCATGTAACTTAAACTGTGTATATCAAAATGATGCCCTACTCTGCCATGTAGCTAGCTCTCTGTATATATACAGGTTGTATTCATCTGCCTTGTTGTTAGTACCCAGTATATGGACATGTTGGACTACTCTACCATGTAGCTAGCTCTCTGTATTTGGACATTTTGGACATGTCTGCCATGTCGTTAGTTCTCTGTACATGGATATGTTGGACTGATCTGCCAAGTAGGTAGCTCTCTGTATATGAACATGTTGGTTTCATCTGACATGTAACTTTCTCTCTATATATGGACATGTTGGACTCATCTGTCAGGTAGCTAGTAGCCTGTATAAGGAAATGTTGCACTACTCTACCATGTAGCTAACTCTCTGTATATAGACAAGTTGGACTCATCTGCCTTGTAGCTAGAACTCTGTATATACAAATGTTGCACTTCTCTGCCATGTAGCTAGCTCTGTGTATATGGATATTTTGGGATCGTCTGACATGTAGCTAGCTATCTCTTTGTAAATGGATATATTGGACTGATCTTCCAGTTGGTAGCTCTCTCTTTATGAACATATTGGACTTGTCTGCCATGTAGCCAGCTCTCCATATATGGACATTTTGGACTCGTTTGCCATGTAGCTAGCTCTCTGTACATGGATATGTTGGACTGATATGCCAATAGGTAGCTCTCTGTATATGAACATATTGGTTTTGTATACCATGTAGCTAACTCTCAGTATTTGGACATGTTGGATTCATTAGCTAGATAGCTATTAAACTGTCATAGGACATGTTGGACTACTCATACATGTAGATAGCTCTCATTATAAGAACACTTTCGACTCATCTGCCAAGTAGCTTGAACTCTGTATATGGAAATGATGCACTATTCTGCCATGTAGCTAGTTCTCTGTATATGGACATTTTGGACTCATCTGACGTGTAGCTAACTCTCTGTGCATGGATATTTTGAACTGATCTGCCATGTTGTTAGCTCTCAGTATATGAACAAGTTGTACACATCTGCTATATAGCTAGAAATCTGTATATGGAAATGTTGCACTACCCTGCCATGTAGCTATCTCTCTGTATATAGAAAAGTTGGACTCATCTGCCTTGTAGCTAAAACTCTGTATATACAAATCTTGCACTACACTGCCATGTAGCTAGCTCTGTTTATATGGATATTTTTGGATCATGTGCCATTTAGGTAGCTATATCTTTGTACATGGATATATTGGACTGATCTGCCAAGTAGGTAGCTCTGTGTATATGAACATATTGGTCTTGTCTGCCATGCAGAGAGCTCGCCGTATATGGACATTTTGGACTCGTCTGCCATGTAGCTACCTCTCTGTACATGGATATGTTGGACTGATATGCCAATAGGTAGCTTTCTGTATATGAACATATTGGACTTGTCTGCCATGTAGCTAGCTCTCAGTATGTGGACATGTTGGACTCATTAGCCAGACAGCTAGTAATCTCTATATGGACATGTTCGACTACTCATCCATGTAGCTAGCTCTCATTATAAGAACACTTTTGACTCATCTGCCATGTAGCTTGAACTCTGTGTATTCAAATGATGCACTATTCTACCATGTAGCTAGCTCTCTGTATATGGACATTTTGGATTCGTCTGACATGTAGCTAGCTCTCGGTGCATGGGTATTTTGAACTGATCTGCCTTGTTGTTAGCTCTCGGTACATGGACATGTTGTACACATCTGACATGTATCTAGAACTCTGTATATGGAAATGTTGCCCTACCCTGCCATGTAGCTATCTCTCTGTGTATGGACAAGATGGACTCATCAGCCAAATAGCTAGAACTCTGTATATGGAAATGTTGCACTACCCTGCCATGTAGCAAGCTCTCTGTATATGGGCATTTTGGACTCGTCTGCCATGTGGCTAGCTCTCAGTATACGGACATGTTGGACTCTTTAGCCAGGTAGCTTTTACCCTGTATATGGACAAGTTGGACTACTCATCCATGTAGCTAGCACTCAGTTTATGAACACTTTGGACTTATCTGCCATTTATCTAAAAATCTGTATAAGGAAATGTTGCACTACCCTGCCATGTTGCTAGCTCTCTGTATATAAACAAGTTGGACTCACCTTCCTTATAGCGAGATCTCTTTATATATAAATGTTGCACTACACTTCCATGTAGCTAGTTCTCTGTATATAAACTAGTTGGACTCATATGCCTTGTAGCTAGAACTCTGTATATGCAATAATTGCACTACCCTGCCAAGTAGCTAGTTTTCTGTATATGAACGTATTAGACTTGTATAACATGTAGCTAGCTCTCAGTATATGTACATGTTGGACTTATTAGCCAGGTAGGTAGTACCCTGTATATGGACATGTTGGACTACTCATCCATGTAGCTGGCTCTCAGTATATGAACACTTTAGACTCATCTGCCATGGAGCTTGAACTTTGTATATGGAAATGATGCTCTACTCTGCTAGGTATGTGGACATTTTGGAATCATCTGACATGTAGCTACTTCTCTGTGAATGGATATTTTGGAATGATCTGCCATGTAGATAGCTCTCAGTATATGCACACGTTAGACACATCTGCCATGTAGCTAGTTCTCTGTACATGGATATGTTGGACTGATCTTCCAAGTAGGTAGCTCTGTGTATATGAACATATGGGACTTCTCTGCCATGTAGCTTGCTCTCAGTATATGGACAAGTCGGATTCATATGAAATGTAGCTAGTACCCTTTATATGGACATGTTGGACTACCTTGACATGTAAGCTAGCAATCTGTATATGGACATTTTGGACTAGTCTGCCATGTAACTTGAACTCTGTATATGAAAAGGATGCAGTACTCTTCTATGAAGCTAGGTCTCTTTATATGGACATTTTGGAATTGTCTGACATGTAGCTAGCTCTTTGTGAATGGATATTTTGGACTGATCTGAAATATAGGTAGCTCTCAGTATATGGACATTTTGGACACATCTCCCATGTAGCTAGAACTCTGTGTATGGAAATGTTGCAATACTCTGCCATGTAGTTATCTCTCTGTATATGAACATTTTGGACTCATCTGCCATGTAGCAAGCTCTCTGAATATGGTCATTTTGGGCTCGTCTGACATGTAGCTAGCTCTCTGTGCATGGATATTTTGGACTGATCTGTCATATAGGTAACTCTCAGTATATAGACAAGTTGACTCATCTGCCTTGTGGCTAGAACTCTGTATATGCAAATGTTGCTCTACACTGCCATGTAGCTAGCTCTCTGTATATCGACATTATGGACTCATCTGCCATGTAGCTAGCTCTCTGTAGATGAACATGTTGGACTGATCTTCCAAGTAGGTAGCTCTCTGTACATGTACATATTGGACTTGTCAGCCATGTAGCTAACTCTCAGTATATGGACACGTTGGACACATCTGCCATGTATCTAGAACTCTGTATATGGAAATGTGGCACAATCCTACCATGTAGCTAGCTCGATGTATATGGACATTTTGGGCTCTTTTAACATGTAGCTTGCTATCTGTGCATGGATATTTCGGACTGATCTGCCATGTAGGTAACTCTCAGTATATAGACAAGTTGGACTCATCTGCCTTTTGGCTAGAACTCTGTATATGCAAATGTTGCACTACCCTGCCATGTAGCTAGCTCTCTGCATATGGACATTATGGACACATCTGCCATGTAGCTAGATCTCTGTACATGAACATGTTGGACTGATCTTCCAAGTAGGTAGCCCTCTGTACATGTACATATTGGAATTGTCAGGCATGTAGCTAATTCTCAGTATATGGACACATTGGTCACATCTGAAATGTAGCTAGAACTCTTGTATACGGAAATGTTGCACAACCCTGTCATGTAGCTAGCTCAATGTATATGGACATGTTGGACACATCTGCCATGTAGATCGAACACTGTTTATGGAAATGTTGCACTACCCTGCCAAGTAGCTCGCTCTCTGTATATGAATACATTAGCTCACTCTCTGTATATGAATACATTGGACTTGTCTGCCATGTAGTTAGCTCTCAATATATGGACATGTTGGATTCATTAGCCAGGTAGGTAGCACTCTTTATATGGACATGTTGGACTATTCTGTCACGTAGGTAACTTTCTGTATATGGATATTTTGGCCTGATTTTCCATGTAGCTAGATCTGAGTATACGGACATGTTGGACTCATCTGCCATATAGCTAGAACACTGTATATGAAAATGTTGCACTACCCTGCCTTGTAGCTAGCTCTCTATATATGGACACGTTGGACACATCTGCCATGTAGCTCGAACACTCTTTATAGAAAGGTTGCACTACCCTGCAAAGTAGCTAGCTCTCTGTATATGAACATATTGCACTTGTCTGCCATGTAGCTATCTCTCAGTACATAGACAATTTGGACTCATCTGCCTTGTAGCTAGAACTCTGTATATGGAAATGTTGC